>NW_006921858.1:3853753-3860352 GCF_000298275.1 Orycteropus afer afer | reverse complement strand
AAGATTATCTTCTGTGTCTGTGTTAATTGGTTTCCCTTTTCTTTGTTGAAGAGGGTCTGTGCAATCCTTCTGCCTAGTCCGCCATCTTGCCCCGCCTCCAGCTTTTTATTATTGAGTTGTGTTTTTTATATGTTCTAGATACCAGTCCTTTGTTGGAAATGTTTTGAAAATATTTCACCCAATATGTCACTTGACTTTCATTTTTGTAACTATCTCTTTAAGAGCATTTGCTTGTCATAAAAAGACTTCGAATAACTGTATGTTGATGATGAGACATCACTGCAAGAGGGTAAGGGGTGTATTTTGGCTAGTAATCTTGTCTTGCTCCACGCCGTGGTGTGGAAATAGGTGTGATCTGCTAAGAGGAGGTGACCCAAAAAAACAAACCAAATCCCCTGCCGTCAAGATAATTCTAACTCATAGTGACCCTGTAGGACAGAGTCGAACTTCCCCATAGGGTTTCCGAAGCTGTAAATGTTTATGGAAGCTGACTGCCTCTGCCTTCTCCTGTGGAGTGGGCAATGAGTTCAAACCACTGACCTCTTGGTTAACAGCCAAATGCCTTAACGACTGTACTACCTGGGCTCCTGAAATCACCTCCCACCAGAATTGGTTAGAGGAATTGGGTGAGTTAGCCTAGAAAAGAGAGACTTAGAGAAAAGTCATGGGAGCCGGTTTCCTATGTTAAGATTACCGTGTAAAGAAGAGGATTTTCTTTGTGCCATAACCAAAAAAAAAAAAAACACCAAACAAAACACTATACCAGTTGCTATCTAACTGACTTCAGCCCATGGCTGAACTGCTCCATAGGGTTTTCAATGGCTGGTTTTTTGGAAGCAGGTCACCTGGCCTTTCGTCCAAGTACTTTTGGATGCATTTGAACCTCCAGTCTTTCAGTTAGCAGCTGCAGTTGAGCTCATTAGCCATTTACATCACCCAGAGCCTCCATAATAGTTCACTAATTGACCTTACTTCTTTCCACAAATGAAGGCAGAGTGATCCAATGCTACTGGTTTGTACAAATGAGCAATTGAACCAGAAATGTCAATGCTTTCCTGCTCTTGTCGCTGATGCCTCTCAGTTCTGGAGCCTATTCACTATTTATAAAGTAGAGCGTTCTGAGGAATGGCTAGAAGAATGAATTCTGTAACTATGCAATATTAGTCACACACACTTAATTCACCAAGACTCAAAATTACATGGTTAATATTAAGTGAATGAGGTATCATTACAGAGGAAGGCTCTGACAACAGAGTTATTACTTTGTCCTGTGAACAGCCCATAAAAACTGCCTTTTATTGATCCAGTTACTACAGATCTTCTATGATGATGAACGCTGTACTATACAGGTTTTCTCTGACCTCTGACTGTCAGAGTCACCATCTATTCATAAAAGTACCTTGTGTATCCTGTTTGCAACATGAGTACAAAGAGAGAAGCTAACCCAGAGGTGATCTTTTTATAATGCTTTGGGCCTGCCATTAAGTGGCAGCTCTTCAACACTTTTTATTTTTTTTTTTAATAATTCACCCCTAAAGCTTCCATCAAATTCCACCCCTTTCAGTAAGCAAGAATAAATACCCATAGACCAAAACACCCCTCCACCCCCTGCTCAACACCACTACCTAAACAAACAACAATCAACCAACAAAACAAAAGGACGTGTGCCAAGAAAAGGCTGGCATGTATGCAGTGCCTTTTCTCTTGTCCTACTGGTTTCAAGTACTTCCTTGCTAATCCACTCAGAGGAGATAGGTGTCAACACTACTTTATCACAAAGTGCTAGAGACCATTCATTAGAATGCTTACCTTCCACACCGAAGACCGGAGTTTGACTCCCAGCCAACTTGCCTCGCGCACAGCCACCACCCGCATGTCACAGGATACTCGCATGTTACTATGATGCTAATCAGGTTTCAGCAGAGCTTCCAGATGAAGATGGACTAGGAAGAAAGGCCTGGTGATCTATTTCTGGAAATCAACCCGGGGAAACCCTAAGGAGCGTAATGGTCCAATCCCCAGCCAGTCATGGGGTAGGCACAGGACTGGGCAACATTTTGTTTCACTGTGCATGGGGTCCCCACAAGCTGTGGGCCAACTTGATGGCAGCTAATAACAACAGCCACAGACTAAGAATGTGAATTCCAGTAATGCATTTCAGAATCCTCGCAACAAAAAATTTTGGCATCCTATGTCATCCATTGTAGAGATATTTTACCCATCTTGTCATTCCAAAAACCAAAACCAAACTCACTGCTGTGGAGTAGGATCCGACTCATTAGCGACCCCTCCTTGGGTTTCCAAGGCGATATCACTACGGAAGTAGATTGCCCAATTTGCTTCCGAGGAGTGGCTGGCTGGTGGGTTTGAACCTATTCACTGGTTATTATTCTGGTTAGCAGTCGAATGCCTTAGGCACTGCATCACTAGAGCTCCTATCCTGTCATTAAAGGATCATTTTTCCTTTTTTTTTTTTTTTTCCAAAAAAAAAAAAAAAAGGCAGAAATCTTAGTTGAAGGCCTCACCTCTCAGCCTAGAAGGGCTCAGATTACCTATTTAGCAAGAATAAACACCAAACCAAACTCACTGCCATGGAGTCGATTCCGACTCATAGAGACCCCCGTTGGTTTTCTGAGGTTGTAAATCTTTATGGAAGTAGATCACCAGGTCTTCCTTCTGTGGAGTGGCTGTTGGGTTTGAACCACTGACCTTCTGGTTAGTAGCCAAATGCCTTATCCACTATGCCACCAGAGAATAGGTCTCTCTAACTCAAGTTTTTAAATTAAATTCTTTTCAATATTGTGGTTTTCCTTTTGATGATAATCTAAAAAACACATATATCATTATATCCTGGGTCAGCTGTTTGTCTACCTTATAATCAACTCAGTTTTATTATTCCTGTATTGAAGTTTGTGCTCCTAGTCTCATTGATGCCAAGTCACACTATTCTAATTGTCTCAGTCTAATAAGACAAAATCAAAGGCAGATTACTAAGTGAATTATGCTTTTGAGCCTAGAGCAGGCTAAATGGCATCACAGAAGCTGGACAAGTCCAGGCTTCAAGCAAGAAAGTGTGGGATAATTGAGTCACCAATTGGTCCATGGAGGTATGGGTATGATAAACTCTAAAAACCTATGTGGGAACAACCAGTACTACACTCATGTTGAGAGTGGCTATTTAGTTTCAGCAAGACATCATTTGTCAAATTATGTTAATGTTAGCTTTTTATTATTTTTATGTGATTATTTGGCTTCATGGGTATGTGCAAGTTAAAAGCTGAAGGTGTTTCTGTCCAGTTTTATAGTGATATATTTTTAATTAATAGCTAAATAAAAATAGCCCTGGAAACTTGCAACAATATTCTTCTTTCTTTTTTAAAGGAAATCCATATATGATTTCAGTCTGTGGAACACTGGCTGGTCCTGTACTACAGTAGCCCTCGCCACATGAAGCTATCAGGCATTTGAAATACAGATAGTTTGAATTGATATATGGTATAACTATAAAATGCACACCAGATTCCCATTTCAGATTTCAGTGACTTAGTATGGAGGAAAAAAAAGTGAAATGTCATATTAACAGTTTCTAATATTGATTACATATTGGAATGATAATAGTTGTATATAGTTGTTTAAATAACATATACTGTTGAAATTAATTTCACCTGTTTCATTTTACTTTTTTAACGTGATAGCTAAAGAATTTTAAATTCTTTGTGATTCACTTTACGTTTCTATTGGACAATTCTAGAAGATTCCACCCATTAGATGATTCCCATAGTCGGCCTCATTTGCCTCCTCTTACCTTTCAGTGCCAACAGATACTAATAAGGTTTCTGACCTTGAGGATGAGAAATGTGCAATTAGAACTACCCATCCCCAACCACCAGTCATTGCCAGTCATTTTTCACTCCATAAAAGGGAAAGTGGATCGCCCAACGTATGTGTGCTCTAATTCTGCCACTAGAGGGCAGCAGGAAGATTCCAAAGTCTGCTGTCTTCACTTCCATTTCTCTCACAAGACTAAATCAAGTCTCAGCTTTGTCCTTAAAAGACCCTCCGCAGCAGTGCCGCCTCAGCCTCCAGCCCAGCTGAGGGAGCTGCAGTCACTCTTTTCCCACCAGTCACGCTTCAGGTGGACTCATGGCAGCTGCAAAGAGGCAGCCTTTGGGCAGAGCTGAAATACTCGACTCAGGTGACTCTGAGGACTTCGTGTGCTGATGGTGTTTGTTTGAGGTGGTCTCAGGGGTAGTTGAGGGCAGGGCCAGGCAAGTCGTTTTTTTTCTTAAAATCCAACTTCTGGAATGTATTTGGCTTTCTAACCAAAAATGGGATTAGGCAAATCCATTTAGTCCTGAGGGCCGTTCCTGTCAGAGGAAGGAATTGTGGGTAATGAAATGGATCTAGTCATAAAATGATGTCTAGGCCTGATGTGAAGTCCTAGGCTTGTGCAAACAGCGGGCACAGCTGCTAACTGAAAGGTTGGAGGTTTGTGTTCACCCAGAAGTGCCTCAAAAGAAAAGTTTGACACAATCTACTTCCAGAAAATCAGCCACTAAAAACCCAGTACAGTTTGACTGTGGGTTGTCCATGAGCTGGCATCTACGCTGGACAACGTTGTTATTTTTTGTTGTTTTTTAAAACCTGGGGTGTTGTTCTAAGAAGGAACAACAAGGAAGATTACGATGTGTTAGTATTTTAGGGAATTTTCTCTTTATATTCTCTTTACTGTCATCACAGTAGACCAAACTAGCAGTTTGTCTTGAAATGTCAGAGAGGCTTTTTCTGTTTAAACTCCCCCCTTTATTTTCCTCTTCTAAAACCTAGGCCTCTTTTAGAAGCTTTCTCCTTATAACCGATAAAGGTTAGACCATTCACAGACTTCAGCAGGTTTCCTCATTTTATTTCTCCCCCAGTGCAAGTGAAAATGTCATCTGGAACACAACCCAGAGAAAAGAATCATGCACAGAGCCGCTGAAAAGTAACCTCCATCAACGCTTAGCCAGGCTTATTCTACCCAGGCTCCTAGGGCTCAATCTCTGAGAGTTCTCAATTTTCAACCACTGCCTGGTAACCAAGAAAGTGGTTTGTACTCGTTCAGGACCTTCCCATGTACTGGGGGGTTGTGGGATGAAATCATGCATGTGGGAATATACGTGCCCTTTAGGTAAATCCAGAATGCTCATAGCTGGAAAGGGACCCCAAGATTTCCTCTGTGCTCCGCATATGTAGAAATAGCCCCAAAGTATAAAGATATATGAGCAACTTTATTAAGCCCACTTTCATTTTTTGTCTACATTTCCTCCCTTCTTAAGCACATGAGGAACATGGAGCACAGCTTCGATGACCTTTAACCCCCTGACCTGAAAACCAAGTGGTGCATATATGGGTGTGTGGGTGTAAGGTCCAGACACAAGTAAGACTGAGGGACATCAGGACCAGTCACTGCTCTTAGCCATTCAATCCCGAACCTACATTAAAAACAAACTGAAACCAAACCTAAACTCTTTTTGGGGGTTTTTTGTTAGAAATGTTCTCATTAAAGACTCCTTTGTTAAGATGTTAAAGACAATCTACCAAGTTCAGATATAGTGGTGGTCAGGATCAGGAAGGTTACATTGTCATTATTGGCTGTTTATGCCTTAGCCCGAATTATTTTCAGAATTTGCAGACAGCAGGGTACCCAGGACAGAGTAAGTACATTTTTATGTGAAGATAAAGAAGGGAAAGATCTCGAAATATAAGGGCTTCTTAGCCCAGTGGGAATATGGTGTGGGAGCTAAAGGGGAGCACAATAATGTGGGGGCACAGACAGTACAGTACAAAGTCATTGAAGACCAACTCCAGTTATTAGCAGTTCTCCTTGGTCATACTTTGCCATTGTACCCACAGCAGTTTGAAGACAATAACAGAAAGAGCACAGGCTCACCAGTTCTTGATGAGAAGCACACTCAGATTTGAGAGGATGGAGCCAATATCTTTTCCTCTTACCTCAGGTTGCCTTTATGTGGCGGCAGTGGTGGGTCAGTGGTAGAATTCTTGCCGTCTCTGTGGGAGACCTGGGTTTGATTTTCAGCCAATGCACCTTGTGCACAGTCACAACTCATCTGTCAGTGTAAGTTTACATGTTTCTATGATGCTGAACAGACTAAGATGGAGCAGGAAGAAAGTCCTGGCAATCTATTTCTAAAAATCAGCCAATGAAATTCTTGTGGATCACAATGGTCCTAACCAGAGCTGATCATAGGCATGGAGCAGAACTGGGAAGCCTTTTGCTCCATTGTACATGAGGTCACTATGAACCAGGAGTCAGCTCTATGGCAGCAGCCAACAACACTTTATACCATTGCATGGCTAGGATACAATTTTGGTCCTCTAGTGCCACTCTAACAGAAAATACCACAAATGTATGGCTTTAACAAAGAGTGATTCATTCTCTTACAGTTTAGGAGGCTAGAAGTCTGAGTTCAAGGTGCCAGTTCTGCGTCTTGCTCCGAGCCCACTGGAACTGGTTGTTGTTGTTATGTGCTGTCAAGTCGGCCCCGACTCATAGCGACCCCTCCTTGGGTTTCCAAGGCGGTATCACTAGGGAAGTAGAT
>NW_006921858.1:3851851-3853513 GCF_000298275.1 Orycteropus afer afer | reverse complement strand
AGAAAGAGCACAGGCTCACCAGTTCTTGATGAGAAGCACACTCAGATTTGAGAGGATGGAGCCAATATCTTTTCCTCTTACCTCAGGTTGCCTTTCTGGCCGTATACACTTTATGTGGTAGATTCCACCATGGAGTTGATTGCCAGTTATTCATCACGGGGAATAAATACATCCCGCTGCCCAGCTGCTCAAAACCAGCCCTGCCAAGTTGACGTATAACCTTAACTACCACAGATACCCTTCCTTATCGGGACCTCTTCAACTTTCTTTTCTATTCCTCTGTCTTACCCCCAGGGTACCAGCTCTACCTTGCTCTTTCCTCTGAGGTCAAGGCCAAACTGTGCTGGCTCACACTGATATTCTCTCCGAACACAGCCTTGACCTTGGCATGCCAGTGTGCAAAGATCTCCACTGGTGTACAAAGGAAGAGAATTTGCAGGGCAGTGGTCCGATCCTGTCCTATTTCTCCTCCTCTAGCAGCATTAGGAAGAGATGAGTAGCTGCTCAAGGACTCATTCTTACATTACTAATTTTTTTAAAGCATTTGTTCAGCCTATAAAGGAAGGCTGGTGGTGCAGTGGTTAAAGCACTCAGTCGCTAAACTGAAAGTTCAGTGGTTTGAACCTACTAGCGGATCCTCAGGAGAAAGATGTAGCAATTTGCTTCCTTAAAGATTGACAGCCTTGGAAACCCTATGGGGCAGCTCTGGTCTGTCCTATAGGATCACAATGAGGTGGAATTGACTCAATGACAGTAGTTTTGATTTTTCAGTTCAACCTGAATTTTGTCTTATCAGAGACAGTCTCAATTTCATATTAGAAAGTGGACGATTCTAGAGATGAGAATGATTGAACACATTCAGAATTTTTTGAAAAATCATCAGAAGGTATCACCAAGGTTTCATATTCAGTTTTCAAAAGGACTAGTTAACTTCACAAAAGAGGCAACATGGTCCACCTATATATAATATTGGTGCTGTAAATGCAGTGGGTAATTTTGTGTCAAGTCAGCTAGGCTATGCTACCAAAACCAATTGCTGCTTAATTGATTCTGACTCACGGCAATGCCATCAGACCTGTTTTCCACAAGGTTTTCAGTAGCTGATTTTTCAGAAGTAGTTCTCCAGGCCTTTCCTCCAAAGTCCCACTGGGTAAATTCCAACTGCCACCCTTTTAGTTAGCAGCCAAGTACATTAAATGTTTGCACCACCTAGGGATTCAATTAAACCCAGTTATTCAAATACTTATCCAGGTGGTGTTGTCAAGGTGTTTTATACATGGGGTTCACATCTGCAATCAGTTGACTTAAAGAAAGGGAAATTCCCTTCAACAATATGGGTGTACCTCATTCAATTAGCTGAAGGCCTTAAGTCCAAAACTTTCCTGAGGAAGAAGAAATTCTTACTCAAGTTTGCAGGAGCATTTCCTACCTGAGAGTATCCAGGCTGCCAGCCTTCCCCATAGATTTCAGAGCTCTGGTGGCACAGATCCTAAGACATTTGACTGCTAAGCAGAAGGTTAATGGTTCACACCCACCAGCTGGTCTATGGGAGAAAGATGAGGCAGTCTGCTTCTATAAAGATTTATAGTCTTGGAAACCCTATGGGACATTTCTACTCTGTCCTATAGGGTCCCTATGAATTGGAATCAACTCAATGGCAGT
>NW_006921858.1:3848615-3849849 GCF_000298275.1 Orycteropus afer afer | reverse complement strand
AAGACTGAAGAAGAGTTGATGCTTCTGAACTGTGGTGCTGGAGAAGAATGCTGAAAGTACCATGGACTGCTAAAAGAACTAAAATCTGTTCTGGAAGAAGTGCAACTGGAATGCTCCTTGGAAGTGAGAATGGCCAGACTTCGTCTCACCTACTTTGGCCATGTTGTCAGAAGGGACTATTCTCTGGAGAAGGATATCATGCTGGTAAAGTGGAGGGTCAATGAATTTAATAAAGGTTGGAAATCATGAAAACAGTGCAGGAGAACAACAGTGGATCTTGGTGTGAGTGGAAATGAAGAAAGGCATCAAGGATGACTCCTATTCAATAGTTTGGCCCACTTGAGACAGGTGGGGCAGTGGAGGAGTTGGCTGTAAAGGGGATGTCATGGTTGAGTGTTAGGAATGGTGAATTTGCAGTATCTGTGAGAGATTAGTAAGCAGTCAGGAAAGTGTGAGACTGGAGCTCAGAGGAGGCCCTGAGATGTAGGTGTCATCAGCATCTGCATAATAAACAAGCAAAACATCCAAAACTGTGGAGTTGACTCTGACTCATGGTGACCCAATGTGTGTCATAGGACTGTGCTACACAGCGTTTTCAATGGCTGATTTTTTAGAAGTAGATTACCAGGTCTTTCTTCCAATATACTTCTAAGTGGACTCAAACTTCCAAATTTCTGATTAACTGCCAAGCAGTGTTAACTGTTTGCACTACCCAGGGTCTCCCATAATAAAATACATGGGAATACATGGAAGCCCCAAAGAGAAGTGTGGAGTGGATGTGATGAAGGCAAAGGAGAAACATCAGCATGCAACCAGGCTGTGAGGTGCTGAGGCAAGCTGCAAAGAAAAATGGCAGCCAAGCCTTATAGCCAAGTAAACTTTCAGAGAACATGTCCAGGAGTTATCTCTTCCCAGGACAAGGAGCCTCTGTCCCAGTGAAGATATGTACTCAGGGAGTATGGAAAACCATCCCCACTTCCTAGTCCCGCCTCTGTTTTCATCACCTTGGGACACGGAAGCAGGTAAAAATAAAAGGCCAAAAAGTGTTCAGGAGAATAAGCCTAAACCCACTGTCGTCGAGTTGGATCCTACTCATGGAGACCCCTCCTTGGGTTTCCGAGGCAGTATCACTATAGAAGGAGCTCTGGTAGCATAGTGCCTAAGGCACTTGACTGATAACCAGAAGGCTGGCAGTTCAAACCCACCAGCCACTCCTCGGAAGGAAGGTTGGGCA
>NW_006921858.1:3840545-3848065 GCF_000298275.1 Orycteropus afer afer | reverse complement strand
TTTTTTTTTTTTTTTTTGGCATGTTTGGCTCCTGCATATAGCCGAGTCTTCATTCAGCAGCCTGCCATACTATCTGCTAATCTTAGGGTGGTTCCTGGACTTGAACCAGTGACCTGCCATGTTGTGTGATCATCTTGGGACTGTGCTATTTTACTTGTTGACCTTGGCTTTGTTAGCCTCAGCAGCCAGCAGCTGCCCAAGTGAAGAGATACCTCCAGCTCCAGTGGGCTGGGAGCAAGAGGCAGAGCTGAAGCCCAAGGTTGAGGGGCTTTCATCCAGCCCCTAAAGCCTGGCACTTTGAACTTGAATTTCTAGCCTCCAAAATTGTAAGGGAATCCGTTTGTTAAGACCAGCCATTTGTGGTCATTTCTGTTAGAGTGACACTAGGTAGCTAAAACAAGCACCCTTTCAGCAACCACGCACAGTGTCAGGAATCAGCACAAAGAAACAGTGGTCAAGATGAGAAAGTGAACTGAGAAGTGAGAGGACAAGGATGCTTTTCACTGAGTCCCCTTTTATACCTTGGTGTCCTTTGTACCAAGTAGCTCTGGTTGTATAGTGGTTAAGGCAATTTGTCTACTAACCAAAAGGATAGTGGTTTAAACCCATGAGTTGCTCCATGGAAGAAAGATGGGCCAGTCTGCTTCCATAAAGATTTATAGCCTTGGAAACCTGATGGGAGTCGCTGTGAGTCTCAATCTACTCAATGGCAGTGAGCTTGTTTTTTTGGTTTGGGACCTTTTTTCATCATGTACCATTTTTACCTATAAAAATTAAAATAGATTAATTGCATTTAATTCTGTTTTTAAAATGGAAGAATCTGAGTTTGACAAATGTTATCCAGTAGCAAGAATTGGGATTTTACATGAAACGAATTTTAAACTGAACTTTGAATTAAACAGCACTTTAAATATCGCCTTCTGTTGGCGAGTGGGAATGCTTCCTCAATCTGCTGTTACCACTCTCTTGCTCCATGTTAAATCTTCACTTGAATGTGTATAGCTGTAGACATTGGGTAGGCACTTTCCCCACATCCCTACTTGGCCCTCCCTTACAAGATGCTACAAGACCCTGGCATCAGTTTTCATCATCTGACCCTGCCAGTGGCATCCAAGTTAGCAGCCAAGCAGTACACCCCGTGTAGTAGTAACTCATGGTGTCACCCCCCACCCCATGCACCTCCTCCTGTACCAGACCATGCAGAATACTTAGTAACGTTCATTATCAACTTTAGTCATAGGATAATATATGATATATATAGTTACAAATCACTTAATTTCTTAGATTATGTGAATACTAACAACAAAATTATTTTGTAAAATCCTTCTACATCAAATTATAACATTTCAGTTACAACACTGTTAGTAACAGAGAAGCCTTTTTTGATTTTTCTCCTTTTCCTTTATTTCTACTTTGTTCTCAAAAAGTTATTGACATAGGTTCAAAAATACTAACTACCACAATACTGTATCTAAAACTAGAAACTGACAAAATCCCCCCCGCCAAAACAAAACAAAACAAAAAACAAACTCACTGCATCAAGTCAATTCAACTCATAGCAACCCCTCCTTGAGTTTCCGAGGTGGTATCTCTACAGAAGTAGATTGTCCAATCTGACTTCAGAGGCGTGGCAAAATCAGGGACAATAAAAACAGTGGTAGCATAAAAAACAGTGGTAGCAATGCAAACAACAGTGTGTGTTTGTAGCATGTGATCCACAGCATCAATGCAATTGGGTAACAATGACAGCTCTGACCAGAGTGCATTAGCAAGCAAGCAAGCACACATTTTTTTTTTTTTTTATTAGGATTTGGGTGAAGATTTACAGAGTAAATTCACTTTTCATACAGCAGTTCACATATACTTTGTCTCATGTCATTGACCAAAATTTACAATGCAGCAGCTCCCCTCCCACTTCCTCCCCATAGTTACCTCCTCCCAGTGTCCATCCCTTCATACTCTTCTGCACCCTGAGCTATCTCCCTGTGCATAAGCAGCCCTTCCTTCTCCCATGATTGTTCTCTCCAGGGCGTGTGTCTACTTGAAGTAAATGTTTAACTCACATGCCTGTACTTTGTTTGGCTGGAAACCACAGTTGTGGGTTCAATTCCAGACCTGAAGGGCAGCTAGGGGCCATATTCTCAGTGATTACACCAGGCTCTATTCAAGCACACTGTCTTCCAGTCGGACCTGACTCATAGCGACCCTTCCTTGGGTTTCCGAGGCGGTGACACTACAGAAGTAGATTGCCCAACCTTCCTTCGGAGGAGTGGCTGGTGGGTTTGAACCGCCAGACTTCTGGTTAGCAGTCAAATGCCTTAGGCACTACACCAGAAGGTTCAAAAAGTATATTAGCACAAAGTTTTAGCCTTTAGGTACATTGATACTTATAAACTAGACTCAGGAAAAATGTTTTTGTTATAACTACAGGGATATTTTTATTAAAAAAATGATAAATTTCTACTGAAACATCGCACAAAAATTTAATAGACAGTCATTGTGGTGTCAGCCCCTCTCACAGTGTCATCCAGTGTGGTTCACACCTTCCATTCCCTAGTGACACCACTGGACCCTGCCATTGCTGGCTTCTGTCTGGGGTCTTCCAGTCACCAAGTGACTTGCCCAGCCTCCCTCCCCCAGTCCCCGTTCCAAAGGAAGCCTGTGCCATTTAAATCTAGATTCAGGTCTACTGGTTCTCTCTTACATCAGGAGCCACTTCATCATTTAATATTCATGTGTTGCTATAAATATCATCCTAATATCTTCTCAGCCACTCAAAGCTGATCTTAGGCTTTGCATTTATGACCCAAATTTGAGTCCTTACTTTCACTCCTTTTCTTGTGCTTCAGTTCTTTTGTTTGTTCATCCCTTCCTTAGTCATTCATACAACTGAAAATAGCACTAGCTGAGAGGATCTTGACAAATAGAGTGAGTGTTCAGATCACTTAACTGTCTCTAACACTAGAAGCTCCACGAATGCTTTCAGAGAGCCAAATGTCTGCAGCTGTCTGTGTACGTGTGGTCAGTGTGACTGTTGTTCACTAACATGTCCAGTCTTCTCCCTTGTACAGGCACACAGGATGATTGTCCTCTCCTGCATCCTTGGAGATAGGCTTTGGCCAACAAAATTAAGGAGAAGTCGTATGTGCCACTTCAAGGTGCAAATACTTAGCATCTTGTATAGTTGTACTCTGATGTACATGGAGTTGCCATGAGTCAGAGCTGACCCCAAGGCAGCTGGTGGCAGTGGTGGTACTTGATTCTCAGGTTCTTTCCTCACCTATCATGACTATTGTGAAGGCACATGTTGACATGGAGCTTCCATAAATCAGAGTAGCCTGGAATGCTGGCACATGAAGGTCAGCTGCCCTACAGAACAGCCTGGACCTCCCACAGCAACACTTATCTAAGTGAAAGTTAAGTTTGTGAAGTATTTTTACACAGCATAACCTAGCCTATCCTGACAGAATACACATTAGCTTTCTTCTTCTAAGAAGTCTCTTGAAGACCAGGATTCCACTTGTCTTGCCTGCTTATCTTGTGATCATTCTCACTAGTGATGCTTAAGACCAAAGGAAAACTTCTGCTATCGAGTCCATTCCAACTCCAAGTGACCTCCATAATGTTTCCAAGACTCTAAATTTTTACAGAAGTAGATTGCATCATCTTCCTCCCCTGAAACAGCTTGTTGTTGTTACTTGCCCTTGAGTCGGGCCTGACTCATAGCGACCCCTCCTTGGGTTTCCGAGGCGGTGTCACTCAGGAAATAGATTGCCCCACCTTCCTTCTGAGGAGGGGCTGCTGGGTTTGAACTAACAGGCTTCTGGTTAGCAGTCAAATGCCTTAGGCACTATGCTACCAGAGCTCAGCTAATGGGTTTGAACTGCTGACCTTTTGGTTAGCAGCCAAATGCTTTACCCACTGCACCACCAGAGCTCCTTTAAGACCAAAGGAGAGAGCCAGGAAAAGGACAGAAGGAATGGAAATAACACACATTATTCCTCTTAAGGGAGTCTCTGAGTGACACAAATGGTTAAATCCTCAACTACTGACCAAAAGGTTGGTGGTTTGAGGTACCTCAGAAGATAAGCTTCATGATCTGCTAATGAAAGGTCACAGCCTTGAAAACCATATGAAGCGGTTCTATTCTGCACACATGGGGTCACATGAGTCAGTATCCACTCAACAGCAACTAACTAACAACAACAATTTTCCTTAATATGAAATATGAAGTTTGCCTGAGGGGACAAGGGTTGTGTGCAGACCTATGAATGCAATTGGCAGTCTTGCTCTGGAGTACCTTATCCAAACATCCTTCAGATGGGCTCTGATGGACCAATTGTGACAGCAGAAATGATGACCCAGACAGATGCTACCGCTGACAGAAGCAAATGCATGTCTGCTCCATTGCAGATCTTGCCAGTGCCTTTTGGAGCTGGGAGACGGGCTCTGGATTTCTATAATTGGAAGAAAGCAGAAGCTGATAGAGGAAACACTGCCGCTCCCCCTGCTGTGTTAGATCCAGAGAGAGTAGTGCACATACGGCTTCTTCCTGTTTCATTTTGGTGGTTCTGCATGTGCGGAAGCAGTCAGGTGCGTTTCCTGGAGGTAGGCCACCTGAATGCAATCTTTTTCAAGTGCTAACAATATCTTTTTCCTATTTACCGGGCTATGAATTTTTCTAATTTTTTGTCGAATTACTCTCCAGGTGCTCATTAAAGCTGATCAGCTGAGTAAATAATATAGAATACGGAGAAAAGCACGGCTTCCGGGGGGTTGACACGGAATGAACAGGCTCAGATCCCTGGAGAAAAGAGATCAGCAATGAAATACTGAAAAATAAAATGGCTTTGGTGCATTGTTATAATTAAGTTGTTCTCTGCTGTTTCAACACACACATTAACTCTGGGGACAAAAACACCCTAGTTCAGTAAGTCAAACAATAAACCTCAAATCTGAAATGATGAAGGATTGATTTCCTAAAGATTAAAGGAAACATGATGTGTATAAAGCATTACACAGTGAGCAGAGAAGTTGCATGAGCAGTAATGGATACAAATGTAAGTCAATTTCCCTCCCATGGCTGGCTGCAGAGCTGTGCAGTAATTGACGAATTCCCTCAATGTTACTCAGAAGTGGACTTCTGTGATTCAGAAAGCTTAGAAGGACAATGCAGCATTCAGTAAATTGATAAACACCATAAAGAGGACCCAGCCACAGAAAATAGCTTACATTAAGTTAATATCAGACTGCAGATATATCTGTGGGGGAGGGAAGGGGAAGGGCAAGGGTTCTCATTCATTTGCAGCAGAAAACAGTGGGTTTTGCCCAAGACTCACATGGTGTAGGAAACACAGGGAGTTTTCAGACACTGAAGGATTTGTTGCCAGCTTCCTTATGCAAGCCCTTTTCACTGTAACACGGGATGCTGGAGACGGATGACTAATAGGGGCAACGCAGAGCTGTGGGAGTTGAAAGAGAGAAGGGGATGACTCAATTCCACATCTGTCTGCATCTGGCCTCTGGAGCTGATGTGCTGTCTCGATGCAGCCTACTTGGCATGACACACACCTGTCCTGAAGGATGGTGGGCAGGGTCCTGCCTTGTGGAACAGCCTGGTCCCCTGGGGCTTAGCCGAGCTCTGGGATGTGACATGGCTGAGAAATGTCAGCCGATGCCCCCACCACATCCACAACCATCACAACTCCCTAAAGAAACTGAGTCCCCAGGCAACATCCAGCTGGGGTCTGTACAGACCTGAGTCTTAGGTGACTGGGAAAGGATGCTTGAGAAGATTTTTAGTAGTGTGACAAAAGGAATAACACTGTCCAACTTGCACTGTCTCATTAGCCCTCCCCTTCCTTTCAGTTACTCCTCAGGTAATTCTACTCATTCCACTACCTGTCAGTCTGTTTGTTGTACTGTGTTGGCATGTGTGCTGCTGTGATCCTAGGAGCTATGCCACCTGTATTTCAAATACCAGCAGGGTCACCCATGGTGGACAGTTTTCATCAGAGCTTCCAGACTAAGACAGGTGAGGAAGAAAAACTGGCAATCTAAAATCAGCCAATGGAAATCCTATGGATCAGAAGAGACTATTGTCTGATATAGTGCTAAAAGATGAGCCACTAGGTTGAAAGGCACTCAGAGTATACAGTGGCCACAACAATGGACTCAAGTATACCAATGATTGTGAAGGTAGCATTGGACTGGGCAACAGTTCATTCTGTTGTATATGAGGTTGCCCTGAGTCAGAGCCAACTTGATGGCAATTAACAATGACAATTCCATTCATTACTTTTTTTCTATGTGAATGGGAGGGCGGGGAGCTGGGGTCACCACTTTATTTCACCTGTGAGACATCCTGGCCTGACTTGTGAAGCACATCTAGGTTCTTCTGAGGTTCCTTTCAGCTTCAACAGCTGGGATCCTCTGATTTTAGACAAATAAATCACAGCAGGTTAAAATGGAAGTCTTGGGCCCTGGCCCAACTTTGCCCATGGGAAGAATTTTAACTGCACCTGTTCGCCACTCATCCCTCTCTGACGTCTCCCAGAACAATGATGATTGTGGAGTTCAGGCCTCGTGGAGGTAAGGCCAGAGGGGCTGGGCTGGCTGCTGGGCAGGAAGAACATCTGAGCCCTTTTATAAAATTTGCCCCAGGCAGCTGCTGCCTTCCGTACCTGCGGGGCTCAGCAGACCCCAGGACGATGCTGAACTCTGCGCTACAGCACTCTTCCCTACACCCCTGCCACTTCCTGGCACAAATGCCCCCCAAACTGAATGAAAGGCAAGTCCCCACCATCAGCATCACCCCTTCTTTTGAGAATCACCAAACATTTTGTGGAGTGGCGTAATTTTTTATTTCCTCAAAGACTAGACCAGGACTATCCAATAGAAATAGAATATAAGCCCCAATATCATTTTAAATTTTCTGATAGCCACATTAAAAAGAAAAAATAAAAAGAAAGAGGCTCAATTAATTTTAACTGTTTAACCTAATACATCCAAGATGCTATAACTTCAAAATGTAATGAATATCAAAAAGTATCGATGTGATCTTTTACAGCCCTCTTTTCATGCTATGATTTAGAAAGCCCAATGAGCTCCAGGTGCAGGGCCTAAGGCATTTATTTGACTGCTGACCAGAAGGTTGGCAGTTCCAACCCACCAGCCACTCCTAGGAAGGAAGATGGGGCAATCTACTTTGTAAAGATTTACTGCCTTAGAAACTCAATAAGGGTTGCTATGACTCAGAGCTGGTTTGATGGCAGTGAGTTTGGCTTTTTTTTTTTTTTTTTTGGTTTGGATATGTACTTCACACTTACCAAAAACCAAAACCAAACCTGTTGCTATCAAATCCATTCCAACTCATAGCGACCCTGTAGGACTGATCAGACCTGCCCCATAGGGCTGTGATCTTTTATTTTATTTTTTTAAAATTTATTTATTTATTTTTTTATTTATTGTGATTTGGGTGAAGATTTACAGAGCAAATTCACTTTCCATACAGCAGTTCA
>NW_006921858.1:3805634-3836620 GCF_000298275.1 Orycteropus afer afer | reverse complement strand
TCACTCAGGCCTCTGCCAGACTGCAGCTCTGTGCATATCCTTTTTTTGGTATTTTCACGCAAATTCTTCTGCTAGTTGGGGTTTACTCCACTTTTGTATCCTTCCCTTCAAGGCTCAGGGGTCCAAGATTATCTTCTGTGTCTGTCTTAATTGGTTTCCCTTTTCTTTGTTGAAGAGCATCTGTGCAGTCCTTCTGCCTAGTCCGCCATCTTGCCAGAACTCAGGGCTGTGATCTTTACAGAAGCAGACTACCACATCTTTCTGCCATGAAATGCTTAACCACTGCACCACTAGGGCTCCTTTCAGATATTTCCAGCACATTTTCATTCAGACCTGCCATGCTTCTAGTACTCCAGAGCTCCATGTGCTGGTGGCTGCACGTTGGACAGCACAGGTCTGGAGGAATTGGGTCAGTGGTGTCCAGAATGCAAATGCAAGCCAGGTAACTCTCATGGACCCCTGCAGTGGGTGTTTCTGGGCAGAGGAGGGGAGAGATGTGCCCACTGCTGGCTTAACTTCTCTCACTACTAAGAGCTCTAACAAATTGAAGGAGGAATAGAGGTGGAGAGGGGCCCATGAGGCCTACAGCTGGCCCCATGCACTACCCCTTAGACTGATTCAAAGGTAAGAGCTTCCTCACCCTGTTGGGGTCAGGTGCCTTCCCTATTCCCTTCTAATGATATTGCTTATTTATCCTGGGGTCAGAAACCTCTCTCTTGCTTTACTTAACTGGTTGCCATCAAGTCAATGCCAGTTTATGGTGACTTCAACTCATGGTGACCCCATGTGTGTCAGAATAGAACTGTGCTCCACAGGATTTTCAATGGCTGATATGTCAGAAATTGTTTGCCAGGTCTTTCTTCTGAGGTGCCTCAGGGAGAACAAAACTCCCCCCAACCTTTCAGTTAGCAGCCAAATGTGTTAACCATTTGTGCTACCCAGGGACTCCAGATCTTACTTAGGGCTTTCCTAAGCCCTTCCTCAGCTCTTGTATCCCCCTTGTTTTGTAATCCTCTTTTCCTAATGCAGGAGAAAGCCCAGAATTAAATCGAATTTTCCACTGTTTTAATTTTATCCTAGTTCCTCATAAAGGTAGCTTCTCCCTTCTTCCTTTGTCAGTTATCCAATCACCCCTTCTGATTCTAGTTTTCTTTTTTATTATTCTTTTTAATTACATTTTGGTATACTATACATAACACAAAGTTTGCCATTTTAACCACTGTTATGTGTACAATTCAGTGACATTAATTCCTTTTCCCATGTTGTCAGCCATCACCATTATCCATTTCCAAAACTCTTTCATCACCCCAAATAGAAACTCAGCACCCCTGCAGCAATAACTCTTACTCCTTCCTCTTAGCCCCTGATAAAAACCAAACTCACTGAGGTGGAGTTGATTCTGACTCATAGCAACCCTATGGGACAGAGTAGAACTGCCCTCATCAGGTTTCCAAAACTGTATGGAAAGCATACAAGACTGTTAGAGAAGCAGACTGTCATCTCTTTCTCCTACTGAGTGGCTGGTAGGTTCAAACCAATGACCTTCTGTTTAGCAGTCGAGCACTTTAACCACTATGCCACTAGGGCTCCTTCAACCCCTGGTAACCACTAATAAACTTTTGTCTCTGTGCATTTAAGCACTTTGGTGGCACAGTGGTTGAGTGCTTGGCTGCTAATTGAAAGGTCTAAATTCGAACTCACCACCCACTCCTTTCACCATACTCATTCAATCTGTATGCTGAGCAAATAATCTGAGAAACTGGATTATGTGAAGAAGAACTCAGCATCAGGTTTGGAGGAAGACTCATTAACAACTTGTAATATGCAGATGACACAACCTTGCTTGCTGAAAGTGAAGATGGCTAGAAGCATTTATTGATGAAAATTAAAGACTACAGTCTGTAATGTGGATTACACTTGGTGGGAGTTAAGTTTGTGTGTCAATTTGGCTGGGCCTGGTTGAGTGGCTGGGCAGCTGGATATAGTATTCCCCATGATGAGACTGGTAATCAACTCCATGGTGGAATCTACTGTGAGGAGCTGAGTAACTAACTGCCTTGGGACTATGGTCTGCTTCCTGGATATAAGGAGAAGCCTTGGGGATAGTCTCTAGTTTATGGCATGTTTGAACCCTGTGTTAGCTGTGTCATTGTTCAGCAGCTTGCCATGCTCTGCCAACCTTGGGACTTTCAATGGACTTGAGTTAATGGCCTGCCGTGTGGTTTAGTAACATTGGGACTGTGCCTTTTCACTTGTTAACCTTGGGTTTATCACCCTCAGAAGCCAGCAGCTGAGTGATGAAAAGCCTCTAGCTTCAGTGGGCTGGGAGCAGGAGGCAGAACTGAAGCCCAAGGCTGAAGGGCTTTCACCCAGCCCCTTGAGCCTGGCACTTTAAACTCAGACTTAAAGCCTCCAAACTGTAAGAGAATAAATGCCTGTTTGTTCAAACTATTCTGTTGGTGGTATATTCTTGTCAGAGTGCCATTAGGTAACCAGAGCACACATCAACATAAAGAAAATGAAAATCCTCACAGGTGGACCAATAAGCAGCATCACAATAAATGGAGAAGAGATTGAAGTTGTCAAAGATTTCATATTACTTGGTGGTGTAGTGCCTAAGGCATTTGACTGCTAACCAGAAGGCTGGCAGTTCAAACCCACCAGCCACTCCTCAGAAGGAAGGTTGGGCAATTTACTTCTGTAGTGATACTGCCTCGGAAACCCAAGGAGGGGTTGCTATGAATCAGATATAACTCAACGGCAGTGGGTTTGTGGTCTCATTATCAACACCCATGGAAGCATCAATCAAGAAATCAGATGAGTATTGCACTGAGCAAATCTGCTACAAAAGACCTCTTTGAAGTGCTGAAGAGCAAAGATGTCTCTATGAAGACTATGGTATGCCTAACCCAAAACCAAACCCAAACCAAACTCACTGCCATCGAGTCGATTCCAACTCATAGTGACCCTCCTTTGGGTTTCCGAGGCAGTAAATAGATTGCCACTCTTCCTTCCACACAGTGGCTGGTGGGTTTGAACTGCCACCCTTCTGGTTAGCAGTCAAATGCCTTATGTACTATGCCACCAGACCTCCACGCCTAACCCAAGCTGTGGTGTTTTCAGTACCTTCATATGCATGTGAAAGCTGGACAATGAATAAGGAAGGCTGAAGAAGAGTTGATGCTTTTGAGTTTTGGTTTTGGTGGAAAATACTTAAAGTACCACGGACTGCCAGAAGAACTAACAAATTTGTCCCGGAAGAAGTGCAGCAGAAATGCTCCTTGGAAGCGAGAATGGCCTGACTTCATCTGACCTACTTTGCTCATGTTGTCAGAAGGGACCATTCCCTGGAGAAGGATATCATGCTTGGTAAAGATGGGTAAGCAAAAAAGAGGAAGCCCTTAATGAGATGGATTGACGCAGTGGCTGCAACGATGGGCTTGGGTATAGCAAGGATTGTGAGGATGGCGCATGACTAGACAGTGTTTCGTTCTGTGGTACATGGGGTCTCTATGAGTCGGAGCTGACTTGACAGCACCTAACAACACCACCATCACCCACTCTGCAGGAGAAAAGAACTGGTGATCTTCTCCCTTAAAGATTACAGCCTTAAAGATTAGGAAATCCTAGTGGGCAGCTCTACTCTATAACGTGGGGTCACGATGAATCAAAACACACTTGGTGGATCCAACAACAGCTATACATTTGCCTATTCGAGATACTTCACATAGGTAGGATCATACTTGGGAGCTCTGGTGGCATAGTGACTGAGGCATTTGACTACGAACCAGAAGGCTGGTGGTGCAAACCCACCAGCCACTCCTCAGAAGGAAGACTGGGCAATCTACCTCCATAGAGATACTGCTTCGGAAACCCAAGGAGGGATCGCTATGAGTCAGGATTGACTTGACGGCAGTGAGTTTTTTTTGAGGGTCATATTCTGACTTTATTTTAAATTCAAGTGTTTTTGTGTTTCTATTGACTCCATTCTGTATCTGCTCTGAAACTAAGTGGGTCGTAAAGAAAGTAATTTTAAAAGAAAAAATGAAAAAGTAGGCCTGTAGTCAAGGGGATACAGGTGTGTGTGAAGCCCTGCCAGCAGGTCATGTCTGCCTTGAAAAGGAGCTCACCTGGCCGCTATGACCTGCCCGTCTCTCACCTTCTGAAAATTTCAGATTTGATCCCAAATGGCCTAGCACCTGACCTCCCATTCACAAGATATTCTTGAGAACTTCCTCTTACTTTGAATTACCCCTAGGCAAATGGAATTAGAGAGTATGGCGGTAGGGTAGGAGGATTTCCTTATTTCAGGGTTCCTTAAAAGGACCTCTGATGACATTGTGGTTAAGGCGTTGGGCTGCTAACTGAAAGGTCGGAGGTTAGAATTCACCAGCTTCTCCATGGGAGAGAGTCGAGGCAGCCTGCTTCCATAAAGATTTGGAAACCCTATGGGGGGTCACTGTGAGTTGGAATCGACTCAATGGCAGTGGGTTTGGGTTCCATAAGGCTGTAGCTGCTTTGTGGAAGACATCTTCCACCAGACTTCAGCTCCCCTCTTTTCCTCCTCCCTTGTGTGCACACTTATCCACTTTCCTCCTCTCCAGGCATCCTTCCCTCTCACTTTCCCTACTCATGCCTTTCTCCATGAAGTCCTTCTCCCATCCTTTTGTCCCTATCACCTTCCCTACGGCTTCCCCCTAGCTTCAGGGACAGGAATATTGCCTGTATGGCCTTCACCTCAGGGTCAGGGTGAAATTCTGGTTCAAATCAATAGTACATGAAAATTATTATTGCCAGTTATTAGTTGTCAATAATATGGCTGCAAAAGTTTCCTAGCATCTTTTTTAAATTCAAAGAAATTGAAACCTAAGATTTATTTTGAGGAGTTATTAGGCATACAGGGAGACCATTCTGATCCCCAGCCTCTTCCCCCAACCCCCCAAAAAAACATATGGTTGAAGTAGACTGATTACAGTGAAGCTTATAAAGAGAAGAGGAGAGAGGAATGCATCAACCTTTGGCTAATGTTAACATGATTGACTAAATCCTACCTTCCCCCTTTTACTGGGATCAGCTGATATCAGATTACTAGGTGGCCTCTGGCCTGGCAGCTAAAAATTTGGCCTTCTACCCACTTGCAGCTATGAGAGTTTTTGAGATTTAAATTAGGAGAGCCTAGTTAATTGGCCTTATGATGTGTTTAGTGCTTCTTTTCCACCTCCCAGTTCCCTGAGTAGTACCTGGAGTGTTGGTGAAGGCTTGCAAGCAGCTAACCAAGGTATAACAGTTTAGTCTCTCTTTGTTGGAGCAACAGAGGAAGGAGTCAGGAATGGGAGGAGGAAATGGAATTTGTGGCTAATTGCCTCTATGAACACCTGCTGTCTTTGCCATGAGACCACAAGAACTGAATGGTACCCAGCTATCGTAACTGAACATTTTGATCAAAGATTCTGTAGGAGAATCTTTGATCAAAAGGTGACATTGTAGAACAGATTTTCAAAATCTGATGGAATCCTGATTTTCCAGAGCCGCAGAGGCTGGATGAAACCCTGACACGGTTGCCCAGAGATAATTTTTACATTTTAAACCAAAAACATCCCCAAAAGTCATATTAAAACCAAATAGTTTAGGTTAACTAGTAAAGAATATCTGCCTTGAGCATTGTGCTCCTTCAAGGTCTATTTATACGGGATCAAATTAACAATAGCAACCTGAAAAATTAGATAGGAAATTTAGGGGGCAGTGTATTTATGTTAATGGTTGAGTAGCTTGGAAAAGGAGGATGATAATGGTTGTACAAATCAATGAATATAATCAGTGCTGCTGAATTACATATAGAAATTGTTGAATTGTGTATGTTCTGCTGTGTGTATTCTCAACAACAAAAATTTTGAAAATTTTCAGAAAAAAAAAATAAGTAGGAGAGTCTATGAGTCAGCTTGATGGTAACAGGTTTGATTTTTAGTCTTTTTCGTCAAAGCATGAGGTAATAGTTTTGTTGACTATCCTCTTTTTAGCAGGGAAAGACAGATTTACATTTCTGTATAGCAGCTTCTAGGAGCTCTGGTAGCATAGTCCCTAAGGCACTTGACTGCTAACCAGAAGGCTGGCGGTTCAAACCCACCAGCCACTCCTCGGAAGGAAGATGGGGCAATCTACTTCTGTAGTGACACTGCCTCAGAAACCCAAGGAGGGCTCACTATGAGTCGGGTCCGACTGGACAGCACATAACAACAACAACATTAGTTGTCAAACCAAAACTCACTGCCATCGAGTCGAATCTGACTCATAGTGATCCCCTTTGGGTTTCTGAGGTAGTAAATCCTTACTGAAGTAGATTGCCCAGTCTTGCTTCTGCTGAGTAGCGGTGGGTTTGAAATGCCAATCTTCTGGTTAGCAGTCAAATGCCTTAGGCACTATGCCACCAGAGCTCCTAAATAGTTGTCAAAATGCAGGGCAAATAAACTAAAGCTTCATTGTTGCCTTTAGGGTCTTAATTGTCACAGGGATCATCATATTCAATTATTGGCCTTTGTTGGGGGTCTAGCTTAAGGCCAAGAATACCAGAATACTGTGACATACAGCTTCAAAATCAATGATGTGTGTGTTCTAGGAGTGTCCAGAGGGAGACAGCCAGATGTAGAATGACCCCAGGGGCCTCCACACACTTCCATGTCACCTGTGCCTCAGATTTAAGTATCCATCTGGGTCAACATTTCATGTAGAATGATACTGGTATTCATCGTTCAATTGTTGCTCTATTGTCATTGTTGCTACTTTTCTCAAATTTTCTCTTCTCCTCCCAACGCAAACCATCATGTGAGTGGGAAACTTCTATTGTGAGTGAGACAATATATATTTTGGGACTCTCAACCCAGAGTCATTACATTAGAAGTAGTAGAAAAAGATTTATTGAAACATGGTGAGAATTAGTCCCCACATTGTTGTAAGATCACAGCTCACAGAGATGGAAACTTGTTTTCATTCTCCCAATCAGTTAAGCATCTGGTGCTCAGATCTGGCCCTTGCTCTGTTCTGCATTCTAACCCATGTGCATGAAGAATATTCTCCACTGGCCTTCCCAAGCCTGCCCTGCTTTCTGCCCCAGGAGACTGACCTCACAGACAACATCTGTGGCCTTCCCTGCACTCAGAGTTCTAGTTGGGTTTTGACAATGGAAAACACCAGTTGGAGATCAGGAGGAAGGAGGAGAATGAAGTTTGGACATTTATCACCTACTGTTTTCCTAGGGAATCTCTGTGGCTTGGCTGCATCCCTCTCCTGAAGGCACAGTACCTATCAGAGGGCTCTCTTCAGAGAGCATTCACTCCAGATTTCTGGGAGCCTCTCCTTTCCCTCACCCTATCTGTTCTAGATATGATGAAGGATCTCCACTATTGCCAGCTCTGGTGCACCATCCTTTTCTTTCTGCTTTCTCTATACCCTTGGTTGTTGTTATTGGTTGTCATTGAATTGACTCTGACTCATGGCACACAACATAAAGAAACATTGCCTAGTCCTGCAACATCTTGATGATTATTTATATGTTTGCATCCATTATTGCAGCTATTGTATTGTGCCTTCCAACACAATAGGGAGCTCATCTTGCATGGGGTTTTTATTGGCTAGTTTTCAGAAATAGATCACGAAGCCTTTCTTCTTAGTCTGTCTTAGTCTGAAAGTTCTCCTGAAACCTGTCCACCATGAGTGACCCTGCAGTACTTGAAATACAACTGACATAGCTTCCAACTCTGTAGCAACACACAAGCCACCAGAGTTGGTACGTATGGTTCCTGTATCAGACTCTTCCATTACCTAGCTTGTGTGTGCCTTCTGTTTATTGCTGGGACTTGACTAATAATCTCTGTGACTTAGGCAAGTATCTTTACCTCCAAACACCCCAGTTTAGTATGAGTATAATAGTACCTCCCTCCCAGATTGCTGAGAACATTCACTGAGTTAGTGCATGTGAGGGCACGTGGTGCTGTGTCTGGCAGTTGTACATGTGAGGTATGTGTTAGTCGAGTGAATTCCAGCATCTTGTTAGGTGCAAAGGAAAGGATCAATTATAGCTTTGAGAACTAGAATTTCTGAGGAAAGTAAAGAAGCTATGAGATGGTCTCACTAGAAGAAGAGAAGATAAACAGAACACAACAAAAGGATGTTGAGATTAGACCCTGAATAAATGCTCCCAAACATAAATGTGCAAGACTCTAAGTGCTACCCAAGAGGGTATTATAAACACCTGCTCGAATTTCCAAGGTAATTGGGATAGACAATTGTCCATTGGGCAAAATGTAGCCTAGGATCAAGTCATATTGGCTGCCCCTAAACTCAAGTTGGCAAAATTCTTCCAGGGGTTCTTGACTACACTGCAGACAGCTGCAGCCCATGACTTCCTGGAGGGACCTTGGCATTGAAGCCTTGAGTCCATGTCCTTCCATTGATGTGAATATCAGTGTGATTCATCTACAGTGGGATTCACACCACCCCAGCTCATTCCCCATTCTCCACTCAATGGCCTCTTAGCAGGAAATAATCTCTATACTGGGGTATGAAGAATTCCATAAAGTTCCTTTGAGCCCTATGATGCTACCAGCTCTATGATCCTTTAAGCAAAGGATAATGCATAGTCCTTGCTTAATTGACTAATGACATGAACATCCTCCCAATAAAACAAACACACCAATAGCTGTGTGTAAAGAAATCAGCTAAGACCCTCTGCCCCACAAAGAAGCTCTGGCTAGACTTGGCTTGAACTCTATTATCATGGCCTTGACAATCCAAATTGTCCCTTTCCCAATGATATAGTTGTGCATGTGTGCATGTGCATGCACATACATGCACACACATGCACACATCAAGTTTTTATGAAATCCTGATGGCTTCCCTTGCTGTCAGTTTCAGGCACCCTGTGACTATACATGCTGCCTCCATTTTGCCAGATGCATCCATTCAGCCTCTTCATAAGCTTCAAGCGTTCATCAAGGTTAATAATATTCCTGAAGACTTGAGATGTTATGTGAAGAATCCAGTTGAAGAGAGAGTTGCCTCCCACTCTGGTTCTAGGCCCTGCCTCCTGCTTCCTCTCTCTCTTTTCAACTCCTCCCTAGAGTATCCAGAAAAATATCCCTTCCTTTGTACATAACTTCTCTAGCCACACTTATGCCTCTTTCCATCTCTGCTTCTACCCAAGCAGGCTTGTCAAGGATTTTCCCACAACTAAGTACAATAGGCTGGCCTGAAAGCAATTTGGGTGAATGCTGTTTTCTTCATCTCATTACACTAGCATTTGAGAATTTCTTTCTTTTAGAGCCTGTCACATATATCATCATAGTTAGCCCTTACTGTTCCCTTAGGGACAAGGTAGAATATATTGTTCCCCTTCTTCCATACACAAATGCCTTTAGGTGGAGAGGGATAGAGACTTGCTTGGGTAGAAGGTGGCTGGGTTCACTCATTTGCCATAGAATAAAGGCGGTTGGTGGTGCTTCTCATAATTGTGATTTGAGCCACTGTTAGAATCCAGATTCTTTGGCTCTAGGATCATGGAATTGGCCAAGGTGGAGTGACAAATAGTCCCAAAATATATATTGTTTCACTCCCCACAGAAGTTTATTTCCCACTTACATGGGCTTTGCCCCTGGTTGGCAGAGGAGTCTTCCTTGCATGGTAATTCAGTTCCTTTCATGTTGTGGCTCCACCACCTCTTAGGGCCTTGTCGTCCAAATTCAGCCAGTGGAAGGGGACCAAGAACATAGCAAGCATAGCAGCATCCTAAAAACCCTGACACAGATGTGGCACACATCATTTCTGCTAATATTCCAAAATAAGAACTAGTCACATGACCACACTTAGATGCAAGCAAGGCTGCGAAAGGTAGACTCTGTTGAGTAACCGTCTCCTAGTGACAACTCTGTGCTATGCAGTTGGGATTTTGAGGAACAGCTGGTCACATCTGTCACATTTAGATTATGTTGATTCTCATCCAGTAGACTGAGAAGGAACTACTCTGCAGAAGAGATCTGAGGAGTTTCACTCTCATGCCTTGAGGTGGGAACAGCCTAAGTGGTGGTACCAGAGAGACTCAGACCTTAAGTTGTTGTTGTTGTGTGCTGTCGAGTCAGACCTGACTCCTAGCGACCCCTCCTTGGGTTTTCAAGGCAGTATCACTACGGAAGTAGATTGCCCAACCTTCCTTTCCGAGGAGTGGCTGGTGGGTTTGAACTGCCAGCCTTCTGGTTAGTAGTCAAGTAAGTGCCTTAGGCACTACGCTATCAGACATTAAGAGTACTTAAAAAAATGCATGAGGCAGCATTAAATTCCATGCGTGCTAGTACATGTCAACAGTATGTGTTCTCTCAACCTTTCCAGCACTCATTAATAATCTTCTATGAGTCGGGGCCGACTCGACGGCACATAACAACAACAACAACAACAACCAAGAAATAAAGGGATAGGGATTCTAGGCCTTGGTCTTTGGTCACTTCCTCCACCTTTAAAAACAAAAACAGTTCCATTGAGTTGACTCTGACTCATGATGACTCCATGTGTGTCAGAGTAGAACTGTGCTCTATCGAGTCCTTAATGGCTGACTTTTCACAAGTACATTGCCAAGCCATTCTGAGATGTCTCAGAGAATTTGAACTCTGAGCCTTTCCGTTAATAGCCAAGTGCTTCCATTTGTGCCACCAGGAACTCCAGTCACTTTTAATAGCCTTTAAAATTTCTAAACTGGAGATGTAATAGTAAATAGGATCTAGCTCTGCCCTCCAGAAGTTTATAGTCTAAGTCAATATTCATTCAGAGCTTTAGGATGTACTCCAAAACCTAAAATTTCAAGTGTTGCCTTGACATCTTTGAGCCTCATGGTGGCCTAAAGGCCTGTGAATTCCCCTGCTTTTGCCAGATATCCTCCCACCCAATGGGAAAGGCTCTCCACCTGGCTAATTTCCCTATCAACCAGATGAGCTACATTCCACCTGGCCCTCAACCTAAACCAGAAAACAGTCGAACCCACTGCCATGGAGTCGATTCTGACTTATAGCAGCCTTACATTATAGAATAGAACTGTCCCATAGGGTTTCCAAGGCTGTAACTATTTACAGAAGTAGACTGCCACATCTTTTCCTCATGGAGTGGCTGGTGGGTTTGAACCACTGACCTTTCAGTTAGCAGCTAAGCTCTTAACCACTAAGGTCCTCACTGAGCCAGCAGGGCTCCTCTAGTCCTCAACCTAATGTGTCTCAATTCCCTGCCGGCCAGGAACCAGGAGGCACCTCACCCTCTTGTTATTACAAAACCTGCTTCTGCTGGTTCATTCTGCCCCTGAGTGCAACCCCCAGGTCGTCCTGTATGGCATGAAATGTCCTCCTCTCTCAGGCTGTGAGTATATATAACTAGTAAATTGCTGTCAGTCTCATCAGTCCAGGACTGGGTGTCATGTGTTTAGACACCTCATACTTTAAATAGCAAGGGAAGCCCTCCTTCCTTTGCTGAATAGGAATAGGAAGTGGTCAGAACATAAGGTCCTACAGATGGTGATACAGAACTGAGCAGACAGGACTCCTGGTCTCCAAATTTAACACAACCAGAGCAGTTCTGCTTTTGTCTGTTTTAGCTACCGAGGTTTCATTTGAGATTTTATTTCAAGGTAAAAGAAGAAAAGATCTGCTAAAAAGGTTTAAACTCTTTGGCTCATTGGGGGTGTCTCTTCATAAAGGTAAAGCACATAGGGGCTAATAGCCTATGTGTCCTCGACAAGAGAGGGAGGGAAACTGAGGCATGCAGCAGGGTGAGAGGAAGTGAGGCTGATCTCCCCCATATAACCCCAGTCACTGGCAAACACCTTTAATTTAGCATTTGCTTGATAAGAACAAAGGAGCTCTGGTGGTGTAGTGCCTAAGACACTTGACTGCTAACCAGAAGACTCCTTGGAAGGAAGATGGGGCAATCTATTTCCTTAGAGATACCACCTAGGAAACCCGAGGAGGGGTTGCTGTGAGTTGGATCTGACTCGAAGGCAGTGAGCTTCCCCCATTCCCCCATAAGAACAAAGCTAGTTCTGCAGAGAAATAATGAAGTTGGAAATAAAAAGCAACTGTGTGGAGAAGTGGGTGATTTTATAGACAATAAGTGGTTCTCTTTCTAGAGGAAGCAGTGTGCGTGTGTGTGTACGCACATGCACGTGCACATGTGTGTAAAAAAAGATGACATGTGGGGAGATCTACATTTATAGTACTTTCTATTTATTTTTCTAATAAAATATTTTTGGGAGAAGAAGTTCCACTGAGTGCAAGTTACTTTGGGGAAAGAGCAAGCTCGATTTACTATTTATCGTAAATTTCATATTTTAATAAGCTTTCTGGTGCTTTATCTGGGGAATAAGACATCCTTTGCTTCTCTACAGTTTAATATCAAATGCCTCTCTATGCACATGTCACAGATGCACCACAAAATGCACACATCAGCTACTATGCTTGGGACATGCAGAGCCACCTGAAAGGAGAGTAGCAGTTGCTTGGCACAGAACAGCCTGGAGGCCCAGAAATGGAGGCTCTGGGTCAGATCAGGTGCCAGATCCCTCGCCGGTGCAAAACCCCAAAACCAAACCTTTTGCCATGAAGTCAGTTCTGACTTATGATGACCCCAGGTGTTACAAAGTGGAACTGAGCTCCATAGAGTGTTCTTGGCTATAATCTTTTGGAAGCAGACTCCCAGGCCTTTCCTCCATGGTACAAGGCTGAGTGGTAGAGCACATAGTGTTAGGAAGCATTGGGTCTGGATTCAAATCCTGGCATTGCCCTCTAATAGATGTGTGACTTTGGGCATGTGTCTTAACCTCTCTGACTCTCAGTTTACTCATCTAAAAAATGGGAGAAATATGCCTACCCTACCAACTGGGAGCCCTAGTGGCATAATGGTTAAGCACTTGGCAGCTAACTGAAAGGTCAAAGTTTCAAACCCACCAGCTCCTTTGTGGGAGAAATGACTTGGTGAACTGTTCCTATACGGATTAAACCAAACTCACTGCCGTCAAGTTGGATCCAACGCGTACTGACCCCTCCTTGGGTTTCCGAGGTGGTATCATTGTGGAAGTATATTGCACAATCTTCCTTCCAAGGAGTGGCTGGTGGGTTTGAACCTCCAGCCTTCTGGTTAACAGTCAAATGCCTTAGGTACTACGCTACCAGGGCTCCCAGATTAGAGGTAGAAAATTCTACAGGGCAATTTGACTATCCTTTAGAGTCACTATGAATTGGAATTTACTTAACAGCACACACAACAATGGGTGGCCCTGGAAAGTACAAACAGTTAAAGCACTTGGGTACTAATTGAAGGTTGGAGGTTTGAGTCCATCTAGAGGTGCCTTGGAAGAAAGGCTTAGTGATCTACTTCCCAAAAGTTAGCCATTTGTGGCAGTTAAGTTTGTATATCAACTTGGCTGGGCCTAGTTGAGGTGCTGGGCAGCTGGTGGTAGACCATGATGAGACTGGCAATCAACTCCATGGTGGGATCTACCACAAGGAGCTGAGTAGCTGCCTTTGGGATGTGGTCTGCTTCCTGTATATGAGGAGAAGCCTTGGGGATAGTCTCTAGCTTATGGCACGCTTGGACCCCACATGTAGCCCTGTCATTGTTCAGTAGCCTGCCATGATCTGTCAACCATGAAACTTACAATGGACTTGAATTAATGGCCTGCCGTGTGGTTTGGTAACATCAGGACTGTGCCATTTTATTTGTCGACCTTGGGCTTGTTAGCCTCAGCAGCTAGTAGCTGCCTGAGTGAAGAGATGCCTCTAGCTTCAGTGGGCCGGGAGCAAGAGGCAGAGCTGAAGCCCAAGGTCGAGGGGCTTTCACACAGCCCCTAGAGCCTGGCACTAGATAACCAGAACACCATTGAAAACCCTATGGAGCACAGTTCTACTCTGATACACAAGGGGTCACCATGTGTGCAGAATAGAACTGCTTCATAGGGTTTTCAAGGCTGTGATCTTTCAGAAGCAAATTGCTAGGCCTGTCTGAGGCACCTCTGTGGTTGTTGTTATGTGCTGTCGAGTCGGACCCGACTCATCCAAGGTGGCATCACTACAGAAGTAGATTGCCCAACCTTCCTTCTGAGGAGTGGCTGGTGGGTTTGAACCGCCAGCCTTCTGGTTAGCAGTCAAGTGCCTTAGGCACTATGCTACCAGAGCTCCTACCAGAGCTCTAGGTTGGTTCAAATTTACCAGTCTTTTGGCGAGGTATAGCTGGCTTAACTGCACCACCCAGGGACTAAGCCTGAGCATTCCTCAGTTCCTGGGTGGTCTTCAGGTGCTAATATCTTCTCCCATTTTTACTTGTTTCTTTGTCTAATCTGCTCTTTTGTAACTCAGAAGATTAGGACACATCCTACACTGATAGGGCCTCATTAACACAACAAAGAAAACCCTCTTCTCACATGGAATTACTTCTACAGGGATAGGGGTTAGGATTCCAACACATATTTTGAGAGGACACACTTCAATCCATAACATTGTGGTAGGCAGCTGCTAAAATGGCTCCCAATGATGCCCCTCCTGGTGTTCACACACATATGTAATCCCATCCCCCTGAGTGCGAGCTGGACCTAATGACTCTATTATAACAAAAAAACAAATCCACTGCCATCAAGTTGACTGTCACTCATAGCAACCCCCATTGGGTTTCCAAGGCTAGAAGTCTTTACAATAGATTGCCTCATCTTCCTCCCATGGAGCAGCTGGTGGATTTGAACAGCTGACCTTCTGGTTAGCAGCCAAATGTCTTATCCACTACACCACCAGAGCTCCACTCTCTTCTAACAAATAGAATACAAATAGGACAAATGTGATGGGATATCATCACATCTACGATCAGTTACAAAAAGACTATCTGTTTTACCTTCTTTCATGTTCTGTTTCTCAGAGGTCTCACTTCAGGGTAGACCAGTTGCCATATTTTGAGTTGCCCTATAAATAGACTCATGTTGAAAGGTCAACAACCTGTGAGAACCTGAGGCCTGCCAGTAGACATGCAAGTGAGTTTGGATGTGGATCCCTCCCCAGATAAGCCTTGAGATCACTGCAGCCCTGGAAGAAACCTTGATTGCAGCATCATGAGAGACACTGAGTCAGAACCACCCAGCTGAGCTGTTCTCAGATTCCTGACCTGTGGAATTAAGAATTTAAATACAAAATTAAAATGTAATATTTTACTATAGCAATAAGAGGCCATTATTAAGACCAGTAAAAGGGCCTCAGTTCCAGGAACTGAGAAACATATAGTTTTAGTAAACAGTTCCCAGAACTGTAGATAACTAAGCCCTGAACCTAGTTCTCAGAATTAAAAGAGAAAAACTGGACGTAAACAATTCTCAGAAAATGACATCAGCCATCCGCACTCCCTCCAAAGAGTTAATGTTTGAACCAACCAATCACTTGTACCCTTCATTTCCCTCCAGAAGGATTATGTTTGAAATAGCAAATCATTTGTGTTTTACTCGCGCCAAAGTTTGAAATTGACCTATCGCCTGAATTCCCTCTACCCACTCCCCTTCCCCAACCAATCAATTGTAATCCCCTCCACCCACACCTCCTCCCTACCCCTTCCAAATGTTCCTTTAAATAGAGTGTGTGTTTGATGCTCGGGGCTCCACTCCTCTGCCCCTGCGTGGGATATGAGTCGAGCCCCGGCGCGCTGGAACCTTGAATAAACGCCTCCTGCTTTTGCATCAAGAGACGTCTTTCGTGAGTGATTTTGGGTGGCGTTCCTCTTTGGGTTGGGAAGGCCCTGGTCAAGGGGAACCCAACAGACCCACAGAAACTTTGAAAAAACAAATGTTTTGTTGTTTTGAGCTGCTAAGTGTTGGGTGTACTTTATTTACAGCAGTAGATAACTAATATAATTATTACCTGTTTATGTTCTTTGCCTAGATGAGACCTCTCAATGCTTACTCCTGTCAGCTTAATTGGACTTTGAACCTTGACTTTGCCCTCAACTTAATTCTCAAGATTCATGGTAAATACTTTCTTTACCTGCCCAGCCCACGACCTGCGCATTACCAAAGCTGTAAGTCACAGAACAAAGCAATGCAGCACATCTTCCCTGGTGGCAAGTCTGTAGTCAGCAAGAGAGATCTCTACTGTGTACTCACTCACTCCATGTCCCTAGGGGTTGCATGGGCCTGGAGAGGTGGGCAGAGAGGATGCTGGGAGGGTCACAAGGGAGCAAAGAGCATTCCTCTGGGATGTTCAGAAACTGTTTTCCAGGACCAGGCAAAACCCAAGTCCCAGTCAGTTCCGCAATAAAGACAACCTTTCAAACCATGGCCTGTCCCACTGTGCATCATAAGGCTTCCTCCTGATGCCCTGTTCCAAAACTCCATAACCCCCTGCCACATAAAATGCTCACATTCATTCATTCTAAACATGGCAGTGGTTTTTTTCTCCGAGTGTGACAACAGGAGAGCTGCACATCAATGCCAGAGTCCAGTTTGCTGCTTGAAACTTGGTGGCTTTGAAAAATGAATTGATGACATCTCTTTGAGCTCTCAACTTCTCTGAATTCTTCCATATAATAAATAAATGGAGTCATCTTGGGGCTACAAAGTGTGGTACAAGATAGTGTGTGGGTCACTCCAGTGTTCATGAGATCTGAGTCACATTTAAATCAATAGTAAAAGCAGACTTGCAAGGAAAAAATGTCATGAAAACAAGGAGGAACTGTTCCATTTAATCTGCTTCCTGGTTGGGGAACTGTCTTTTTTTTGAGTCTTGTGTGCACTCGACTGCTGTCAGCTCAAACCCACTGGCCACTCCTCGGAAGGAAGACTGGGCAATCTTCTTCACAGTGATTCACTAACTCACTGCCGTCAAGCCGGTCCCGACTCATAGTGACCCCTCCTTGGGTTTCCGAGGCAGTATCTCCCTGAGTTCAAATAATAGTGCCACAATTTATAATCCCTGTGGTCTTGGGAAAGTTATTTAACCTTTCTATGTTTCAGTTTCTGTGCTGAAACTGGTGGTACAGGGGTTAACACATTTGACTGCTAACCATAAGTTTGGTAGTTCAAATCCACCAGCTGCCCCACAGGAGAAAGATGAAGCAGTCTGCTTCTGTAACATTTACAGCCTTGGAAACCCAATGAGGCAGTTCTACTCTGTCCTATAGTGTCTCTATGAGTCAGAATCCACTCCATGGCAATGGGTTTTATTTTGGTTTTGGTGCTTCACTTTCTCCATCCATATAATGAAGATAATCCAGTACCTGCCTCAGAGAGTTAATGAGCAACTAAATAAGGTACAGTATGTGTTAGATTTCACACAGGTCATGAACTACCTTGTAGGCAGCCCCTCCCAGCGTGTTCACTCTTGCCACTTTCTCAAATTCCCTCCCTGACATTAGACCAGAGACAAGCTGCACCTAGCTGACATTAAGCACAGGCGCTCTCCTTAAATTCATCCTTCTCTGGACTTCTTTCAGGCCTGTCTTTTCCAAACTTGACTGTGCAGCAGAATCATCTGGAGACACCTGCTGGAGATTCTGACTCAATAGGTCTGGCAATCTGAATTTGAGTAAATTCTGCAGCTGTACCATTTAGAACTGCTGTTCTAAGCTACACAACCCAGTCTCCTCAGTGGTTTTGTTTTATTTTATCATGGTAAAATACATATAACAAAACATTTGCCATTTTAATCATTTTTAAGTGTACAATTCAATGACATTAATTACATTCACCATATAGTGCAGTCATCGCCACTATTTCCAAAAGTTTTTCATCATCCTGAACACTTAGTACCCCTTAAGCAACAACTCCCCATTCCTGCCTCCCACTTGCCCTTCCACCAAAAACTAAACACACTGCCATTGAGTCGATTCCGACTCATAGTGACCCCCATTGGGTTTCCAAGGTGGTAAATCTTTACAGAAGTAGACTGCCTCATCTTCCTTCCATAGAGTGGCTGGTGAGTTTGAGTCACCAACCTTCTGGTTAGTAGTCAAATGCCTTAGGCACTGTACCACCTTGTTGTTGTTGTTGTTGTTATGTGCCATCGAGTCAGCCCCAACTCATAGCGACCCCTCCTTGGGTTTCCGAAGCAGTATCACTACGGAAGTAGGATTGCCCAACCTTCCTTCCGAGGAGTGGCTGGTGGGTTTGAACCGCCAGCCTTCTGGTTAGCAGGCAAGTGTCTTAGCCACTACACACCACCTTAGTAATCACCTATTCCAGATATTTCATTTAAGAGGAATCATACCGTTTTTGTTGTTTTGTGTATTGCCTATTTCACTCATCACAACATTTTCCAGGGTCATCCATGTGAAGGCATGTATCAGGGTTTCATTTCTCTTTATGGCTGAATAAGACTCCATTGTATGGATATACTCCATTTGATATATCCATTTATCTGTTGATGAACACTGAAGCTGTTTCCACTTTTTGGCTACTGTAAATAAAACTGCAGTGAATATGTGTATACAAGTCCCTACTTTTAAGTCTTTGGTGTATATGCTTAAGAGTGGAATTGCTGGGTCATATGGTATCTTCATTTCTTCATGCTACTATCACAGAAACACTACAAGTGGGTGGCTTTAATGAACAGAAACGTCTCACAGTTCAGGAAGCTAGAAGTCAGAATTCAGGGCACTAGTTTTAGGGAAAAGCTCTCTATCTGCTCTAGGTGAAAATCTTTGCCTCAACTTCTCTGGTGTTCTTGGCATTCCTTGGAGATCTCCACAAGGCATCTGTCTTTCCCCCATTCCTGCTTGCTTGCTTCAGTGCCCAGTTAGCTCCTTTTATATGTCAAAAGTGATTGGTTTAAAACACATCCTACACTGATATGGCCTTATTAACATAACAAACCCCCCCCCCATTCTCAAATAAGGAGCTCTGGTAGCTTAGTGCCTAAGGCACTTGACTGCTAAACAAAAGACTGGCAGTTCAAACCCACCAGCTACTCCTTGGAAAGAAGGTTGGGCAATCTACTTCCATAGTGATACTGCCTCGGAAACCCAAGGAGGGGTTGCTATGAGTCTAGTCTGACTCAACGGCACATAACAACAACAACATTCCCAAATACAATTGTATCTACCTGTCTAAAACCAAACCAAACCCACTACTATTGAGTGGATTCTGACTCATAGAGACCCCTATTGGGTTTCTTTAAAGGAAGTACATTGCCCATCTTCCTTCTGCGGAGCAGATGGTGGGTTTGAACCGCCAACCTCTGGCTAGCAGTCAAATGCCTTAGGCACTGTGCCACCAGAGTTCCTTATCTACGTGGATAGGGGTTAGGATTTCAACACATACACTGAGGTGACATAATTCAATGCATGACATATGCTAATGCTATATTTAACTGTTTGAGGAACGCCAATCTATTTTCTACAGCAGCTGCACCATTTTACAATCCTGCCAGGGTTTCAGTCTCATGAGGTTTTCATGTTCTCCACATCTTCACCAACATTTGTTATTTTCTATTTGTTTTTTGTTTTTACAATAGCCATCCTAGTGGGTTTGAACCGCCAGCCGTCTGCCTGCTAACCAGATGGCTGGCGGTTCAAACCCACCAGCTACTCCTTGGAAGGAAGGTTGGGCAATCCTACTTCCGTAGTGATAACTGCCTCGGAAACCCAAGGAGGGGTCGCTATGAGTTGGGGCCGACTCGACGGCACATAACAACAACAACAACAGTAGGTGTGAAGGAGCTCTGATAGCGTAGTGCCTAAGGCACTTGATTGCTAACCAGAAGGCTGGCGGTTCAAACCCACCAGCCACTCCTCAGAAGGAAGATGGGGCAATCTACTTCCATAGTGATACTGCCTTGGCAACCCAAGGAGGGGTCGCTATGAGTCAGGTTTGACTCTATGCACATAACAACAACAACAATAACAGTAGGTGTGAAGTGATATATCATTGTGGTTTTAATTTGCATTTGCCTACTGGATAATGATGAGCTTTTCATGTGTTTGCTGGCCATTGGTATATCTTCTTTGGTGAAATGTCTGTTCATGTCCTTTGCCCATTTCTTAAATTGGATTGTTTGTCCTTTTGTTGCTGAGTTGTAGGAGTTCTTTGTATATTTTGGATGTTAAGCAATCTCTTCAGCTTTTCTTCATGTGACTTGGTTTCCAGAATTTTCACTCTCATAAACAATTGATTTTCACTAGGAATGGCTCTATTTCGGGTGACTAGCCTGTCCTAGTTTTCCCTGGCTTTCCTGATTTCAGTACTGAAAGTCTCAGGTCCCAGGAACCTCCTTAGTCCCAGGCAAACTCGAAGAGTTGGTCACCTAGCTCTGCTATTACTACACGTCTCCTTGCTTGGGACCCACAAAGTGCTTGGGACACAATAGGTGCTTAATGTCACTGAAAAGATCAAGAGGCTGCTTAAATCCTGTGGACTGAGGTGGCTTTTAAACAACTCTAACTCCAAAATAGCTTCTTCTTTGACCTGACTGAAGAGTTCAAAATTTAAACCACTAGAAAATTTAATACCCCCCCCTTTTTTTTAAAAATTTTTATCATGATTTGGGTGAAAGTTTATAGAGCAAATTCATTTGCCATACACCAGTTCATACTTTTTGTTTCATAACATTGACTAAATTCCCTACAAGGTAACAGCTCTCTTCCAACTTCCTCCTCATAGTTACCTATTACCTGTATCCTTCCCTCCCTGTACTCCTGCCCCCACCTCCCAGCAGTCTCCCTGTGCAAATGCTGCCCTTCTGTTCTCCCCCTATTGATCACTCCAAGGAGTGTATCTACCTGATGTAAATGTTCACTCCATATGCCTATTTGGCTGGAAGCCACAGAAGTGAGTTCAGTTCCAGACCTGAAGGGTAACTAGGGGCCATAGTCTCAGGGGTCTCACCAGGCTCTACCAGACCAGCAAACCTGGTCTTTTTTTTTTTTAATGATTTTGAGTTGTGTTCTCACACTTCATCCAGGATCTCCTGCACTGATCCCTTTCTGAGTGGTTGGCAGTGGTAACCGGGCACCATCTAGTTCTTCTGGTCTCATGGTCATATAGGCTGAGGATCACAGGGCCTACAAATCCCTTGCACTAATTGTTTCCACACATTTTTGGCTTTCTTCAGTCTTCTTCACTCTGGACGAGGAGAGACCCTTCATTGCATTTATGTGGCTGCTTGCAAGCTTTTAAGACTCCAGTTACTTCTCACCAAAGTAAGATGTAGAACAATGTTTTTGTGTAGTATGTTATGCCAGTTAAGCTTAATGTGCCCTGTGACTATAGTCCAAAGCCCACAGGTCCAACTACTCGCTCCTTCTGGGTAGCTAGCTGTGCCAAGAAGGCACCACAGCCTTGCCCCTTGTCAGCTGTACTATACACCTGGACATTCTTACAGCTCATACAAATACACATGTAGAAACATTATCTGCTAACCCTATACATGGTCATGGGCACACTGTCCCCTGCCTAGACATACCTGATCATTCAGCCTGTCCACGCATCTATCCACCCATAGATCAATGTTTGCTATCACTGACAAGGCAGTACTGTACATTCAAAAGGGTTCATTTTTGTTGTCTGTACCTCCTGTGAACCTCTCTCTTTCTTCCTCTTCCCCAGTGCCATGGAGAATTTAACCCATTATCAGAGAATAGGAGGCAGGGTCCCCAGGATGCTTCACATGTTCACTTACTTGCGTTGGTGACCAGGAGCTGAGCAACACCTTAGGGGTTGGAACCTCCAGCATTTGGTCAATCAGTCCAGGGCCTTTTCACCTCCAGACACCAACCCAGGGATCTGATGGAAAACTGGGGCTGCTACCACTACCAGGTGGTTCTGGAGAGAGAGACAATGTCCCACAGTATTTTCTCAGTAACCGTGCCTAGGCCGTTAGAAGTCAGCCCAGCTGTGTTTCTGGGATCTGCCCCAGCTCTGGACTCCTGCTTTCAACCTTAGTTACCTGCTCACAACCACACCTCCTTGACTCACAGACCAACCATCCAGTTACTATGGAGTGGACTCAGACTCATGGCGCCCCCGTGTGTCCCAGAGTAGAACTGTGCTCTATAGTTTTTCAGTGGCTGATTTTTCAGAAGTAGAATGCCTGGCTTTTCTTCCAAGGTACCTTGGACCTCCAACCTGCACCACCTAGGGACTGAATCTGCCCCAGTTTTAAAGATTTCTGGCAGAGACCTCATGTGCCCCTTGGTTCTCATCCATACCTGTAGCTTGCCAAGTGCTCTGCTTGAGGAAAGGAAGTGCTCCCTGGGTGAATAGGAGGTGAAGGGGGTGGGAAACTGAGGGGAAATGGGATAACCACACTATCCATTTCTTGCTTCCTAATTTACTCCCTGCTATTCTTTCCAGACTTGTCAGATCACATTTGGAGTCATCTTTCCCTTGCCCCTGCCCTCCACACCCCCTCCCATCTTCCCTCTAGCCCCAGAGAGCACCCTCCCAGACTCTCAGAGGACAGCTGGGCCAATAGGAGGAGCCTGCGTGGGAGGCCATGGCCCTCCTTGTTGTGGTCTCCATCCCTCTGTGCTTCTGCCTGCTGGGAAATAACGCTCCTGCAAAGTCTATTTCAATAGCGGAAATTCTGATTCACTGGCACTGAACCTTCAGTGATGCTTCTAAAAATGGCATTTCAGAACACTGAGTCAGTGGTGAACGGAGGCATTTGGTTACGTGCCCATCTCTCACTGTGCAGGAAGGCATGAATAATCCTCCCCCTTCTCCTGCACTGAGGTTTGAAAGGGTCCTTTGACACCAACCCAGGAATCTGATGGGCTGGTACCACTCCCAGTTGGTTCTGGAGAAAGAGAGCGCCCCACAACAAATATGCTTGTAAGACAGAAACCTGCCCCCCTTTAGTAATGGCCTGCAAGGTGGCCTCCCTGAGGTGGGAATTGGTGTGCTTCATCTTTCTGAAGTTAGGAGCAAATGCCTCCTCTATTAGCCAAGAGCACAGGAAGTGAAGAGAGCAGTGTCTAAGTAGCTGTGCCCAGGCCATCAGCAGGAAATACTCCTTCAGAAGCCATTAGGTTGTGAAAACTACCTGCTCTTACCTGACACTCGCTGACAGAGGCAGCTTCTCAGAGGATCAATACTGCTTAAAGTGCATCATCTCATCTCCCAATTGTCTCTAGTCAATCAAAGGGTCAAGGCAAAGGGATCTCCTCTTCCTCAACATAAAATATGCTTGGAGTTCCACAAATGTGCCAACCTACCTCTACTCAGCAAATCTCTTGTCCTTTTCTCACAGATGGCATCCAAACAACAGACCCGTTAGTTCTCCTGAGAAAACTTGCATTTACGTGAAGACACTCCCACCCCCATATGATTCAGCCAATGTATTGATTACTAATAAACTCTTAAGCTTCCACAGCTGCCCTAACATGACTACAAGAGTTTCCCGTCTTCATTTCATTACCCCTCTCAGCACTGCCATTTGGGAGGCTGGGCTAAGAGGCTACCTAGGGACTCAGAGAGAGACATGAAGGTACCTTGCTACTGTGTTGAGCCCATGTGAGACATGCCTTTGGATGGGGGCTTCCCTCAGAAGAAGCCAAGGTTAGTTTTCTGTTGTTTTTGTTTTTTCAGTGTTTTCCATATTTAAATATTTATTTTTCATAATTACAGAAGATTAAGAAGTCCCTAAGGAGCTCTGGTAGCACAGTGCCTGAGGCATTTGACTGCTAACCAGAAGGTTGACAGTTCAAACCCACCAGCCGTTCCATGAAGGCAAGATTTACCACATTGGAAAATTCAAGGGGGTCTCTGTGCATCGGAGTTGACTCAATGGCAGTGGATTTGGTATTTTGTTTGGTTTAAGAAGTCCCTGGGTGGTAAAAGACCAGGTTTACTGGTCTGATAGAGCCTGGTGAGACTGCTGAGACTATGGCCTCAAGTTATCCTTCAGGTCTGGAATTGAACTCACTCCTGTGGCTTCCAGCCAAACAATGTTGTTGTTGTTATGTAAAGTGGAGTTGGATCTGGCTCATAACACCCCCTCCTTGGGTTTCCAATGTGGTATCACTATGGAAGTAGATTGCTCAACCTTCCTTCCGAGGAGTGGCTGGTGAGTTTGAACAGCCAGCCTTCTATTAAGCCATCAAGTGCCTTAGGCACTATGCAGGCATGTAAACCAAACCAAATAAACTCCCTGCCTCCTGTCGATTCTGACTCATAGTGAGCCCTCATTAGATTTCCAAGGTGGTATCTCTATGGAAGTAGATTGTCTAGTCTTCCTTCTGAGGAGTGGCTGGTGGGTTTGAACTGCCAGATTTCTGGTTAGCAGTCAAATACCTTAGGCACTACACTACCACAGCTACTAGACAGGCATACAGGGTGAACATTTACATCAGGTAGATAGAGTCCTTAGAAAGATCAGTCATGGGAGAACAGAAGGGCAGTGTTTGCGCAGGGAGATAGCTCAGGGGGCAGGAATGCATAGGAAAGAAGAACACAGGGAAGAGGTAACTACAGGGAGGAAGTGGGAAGAGAGCTGTTACATTGTGGGGAATTGCAGTCAATGCCATGAAATAAAATGTGTATGAACTGCTGTAAGGAAAATGAATTTTCTCTGTAAACTTTCACCCAAATCACACACACACACACACAAAACACCTTGTGTAGTGCAAAGAGTTAACCGCTGGACTACTAGTTGAAAGGCTGGCTGTTGGGACCCACCCAGAGGCACCTTGGAAGACAGGGCTGGCAATCTGCTTCTCAGAAGTTGCAGGCTTGAAAACCCTGTGGAGCAGTTCTGTTCTGCACACATGGGGTCACATGAGTCCTAATGGACTTCATGGCAACTAACAACAACAGAAGGTTAAAATCATGATATTTAATATTTTTTATTAAAAATATTGACCGCTTAATATTTTAAAATAATAGGATATATTTTTCCTGATAACATGTCTATGATTACTCATAATTTTTTGATAAATAGTTGACTATTAAGAATTATTAATATTAATAATTTATAATAATATTAATAATTAAAAATTTTATTAAGAATTATTAAGAATTAAGGGAGCTCTGGTAGCATAGTGGCTGAGGCACTTGACTGCTAACCAGAAGGCTGGCGGTTCAAATCCACCAGCCACTCCTCGGAAGGAAGATGGGGCAATCTACTTTCGTAGTGATACCACCTCGGAAACCCAAGGAGCGGTCGCTATGAGTTGGAGCCAACTTGATGGCAGTGAGTTTGGTTAGTTTTTTCTTTTTTTAGGTTTCTTACTAATTATATCCCACATGAAAATCTTACTTTTGATTCTTCAGTAAAATAATGCAAAATTGTTTGTATACACAGATTTCCCCCACTATCTGAAAGTAGAGTGTTCTATGAAAACTTTTGTAGGTCAAAATGACATAAAGAAGCAATTATCATTAATTTATATGGGAAAAGTTTTTAAGCATTCCTAGACCCAAAAAATAACCTACTAAATCATACCAAAACACACATCAAATATAATAAAAACAAGAATGGTATGATAAATATACATCCTATAGGAGCACTGGGAGCTCTGGTAGCATAGTGGCTAAGACACTTGCCTGCTAACCAGACAGCTGGCGGTTCAAACCCACCAGCCACTCCTCGGAAGGAAGGTTGGGCAATCCTACTTCCGTAGTGATACTGCCTTGGAAACCCAAGGAGGGGTCGCTATGAGTCGGGGCCGACTGGACGGCACACAACAACAACAACAACAACATAGGAGGACTGGTGGTGTGTTGCCTAAGGCATTTGACTGCTAACCAGAAGGCTGGCGGTTCAAATCCACCAGCCACTCCTCTGAAGGAAGGTCGGGCAAGCTACTTCTGTAGTGATACCGCCTCGGAAACCCAAGAAGAGGGCGCTATGAGTCGGATCCGACCTGACGGCAGTGAGTTATATAAATATATGTACAGTGTAGTTTCTGGGGAAGGAACTTGGTGATGCCATTGTCTCCCTGCTTGGGTTGCACGTTGCCTCTTTAACAGCTGGCTGCAAAATAAATGCTGGATGCTACTTTAAGTTTTTCACTTTTTTGTAAAAGCGAAAATCCTCTTCAGATGTCTTCTGGTTAGTGTAAACAGGTGACTCGACGGCAAACAACAACAACAACAACAATGTAGGTCTTTTGTAAAAGTGAAGTGGTGTAAAGTGAACTTGCAAAAAGTCGTGGCTACTTGCATTATCATATGAACATGTGGGCATAAAATAGCAATACTGAACGTTCTAAGAAGTAGCAAAGATGACAATGTTGGAGGATGAGAATAGTAAATAAACAAGAAAAACAACCACAAAACCTTTGGATTTAAGACTTATTTTCTGTTCAAAAGCTCAACAGAAGCAATGTTTTTAAAAATCAGATAAACATTAGTCCAAAGGGCTTATGGACTGTGTGAACCTCAGACTCCACAAACCTGACACCAGAACTAGATAGTGCCTGGTTACCACTATGTACTTCTGTGAAAGCTATCAAACTAGAAGGTCCTAGATAGGATAGGAAGAAAATGTGGAACAAAACTCAAAATCATGAGAAAGACCAGACTTACTGGTCAGATAGTTGTTGCTGTGGTTAGGTGCCTTTGAGTCGGCTCCGACTTATAGTAACCCTATGTACAACAAAGCAAAACACTGTGGGGTCTTATGCCAGCCTCACAATTCCTGAGCCTATCATTAAAGGCACTGTGTCAATCCATTTCGTTGAGGCCTTCCCCTTTTTCGCTGACCTTCCACACAGAAACTGGTAGAATTCCTGAGACTATGCCCTTATTCACCCTTGGAACTTGGAAATGAATTCACCCCATGGCTCAACTGTCAGCCAAACAATAGACAGGCCTATAAGGTGAACAATAACGCTAGGGAGATACGCAGTCCTAAGAATAATCAACCAATCCTGATCATAAGAGCAGAATTTGCCCAGGGACAAAGTTCAGAATGCTGGAAGGGATAGGAAAGAAGGACAAATAGAACAGGAAATACAGGGAAGAAGTTGGATGAGTGCTATTACACTTGGGAACTGCAGACATGAAACAAAATGTGTATTTTGAATCGGTGCATGGAAAATTGATTTGCTCTATAAACCTTCACCCAAATCACAATAAAAGTTAAAAATAAATAACTTGCTTACAAATAAATACAACCCACATGTTTAAAAAAAAATCAGATAAACAATCAAACTCCTGGTAAGCCAAACTATTTTTAATTTTTTCTAAGACTATGATGTATAGAGAGATTTTTTAAATATCTTAATCTAAAAGTATATTATATATTAATATTATAATTAGTATATCTTAAATTATTAAGGTTAGAATTTCAGTATATGGGAGGTGACCCCAGGAAGAACCAATGGAGGAGATAGGGAGGGAAGAAAGCAAATACAGGGTGCACTGTCAGGTAGTGTACCCATGTGGGCAACAGTTAGGGTTCAGTCCTGCTGGGGGCCTCCAGGAGATAGTGAAAATAAATATACCTCTGAGTTATTCCCCCTAATTTACCCACCAACTCCTGGTTGTCACTGGGCATGTTAAATCCCAGGTACTTCTGGCCTGCCTTGCCCACAGAAGAGCACAGTCCTGTGGCCCAAGGAAGCCCCGGGGTAGAGTAGCAAATGACTCAAGGCTGGGCTGGGGCTACGTGTGGACACAGATAGCATCATTCACAGACACCAAGTCTGCATCACCAGTCAGCGAAACGGCCTTTCGTGAAGACCTCTAATTTTTTTCCTGTCCTGGCAACAGGAAGAGGGTACTGAAAACAATCTTCACAACGCATAAATCTTGCGTTTGCCTTACAGAATGCCAAGGCCCAATTACTGCAAGAACAAATAAAAGAACCACACATTGGAAGGGCTGCTGAATGGAAAGAAGAGTGTGTAATTAGGGGTTTTCTATTGGAAACATTCACATGTCACTGAGCTGCATGGCAGATGCTGGCGAGGTCCAGTTCTAAAGAGCATGCAGTGTGCTCAACCTGAAAACTGCCTTTCCAAAATAAGAAAGACTTTACCGCTTTCCCCTCCATTGTACCCAACAGATGAGTGGACAGAATAGGGATCTGAGTGCATCCCTGGCTGCCTGCCAGGCCTTGAATGACAACTAAGAATATCACTTAGAAGAGCTGTCGATGGTTTAGATTGGTTGGATGGAACCTAATTTATAAATAATCCAATAGATGTAGGTTGCTTTCCCTGAGGCTGGAACTGTGGTGAGCGTTCTACAAGGAAGAGCAGGGAAAAGCTCGGCTAGAATTGGTTGTTGACTTCTCAACAAATAAGATTAACCTTCCTGGCTTCAGGCACACCTGGTAAGACCTCCCACCCAGCATCTGGAGTAGACCTGGATACCGCTACTACCTCAGTGGTAGAATTCTCTTTCCATGTGGGAGATGGCTCATGTGCAGCCACCATCCAAGCCACTGTCGATCTGCTAGTGGAGGCTTGTGTGTTGCTGTGATGCTTAACAGGTTTCAGTGGAACTTCCAGACTAAGACAATTTAGGAAGAAAGGACTGGCAATGTACTTTCACAGACAAGCCAATGAAAACACTATGGATCACAAGGGTCTGATCATGTGCCTGAGGTTGCCATGACTCAGGGGCCAACTTGATGCAGCCAACAATAACAACAGCAGCAATACCTGCTGCCCCAGGATTCATTTGAAGGTAGAAAGTGAAATCTAGGCCAGTGGTTCTCAAACTGTGACTGTGAATTAAAATCCTTTGGAAAGCTCCTTACAATGCAGGGTCCTGGGTCAATTCCAGAAAGCCTAGATCTGTGATCCGGAAGTCTGTATACTAATAAGCATGCTCAGGGGACCTGATGTTGGTGGCCCACTACCGTATTTTGAGAAGCAAAGAACAAATGATACCTTCCAAAATAGACTGGCTAGCTTAAGAAGTAGAAAATCTTAGAGAGGCTCACACTTAGAAATGATAGCACTTGGTGAATGTGCCCTTTGCTTCTGGAGTGGGCTTCCACCGGGCTGTATAGTGAGTGACCCATGTGTGTTAGAGTAGAACTGTGCTCCACAGGATATTCAATGGCTGGAGTTTTGGAAATAGATCACCAGGCCCTTTTTGAGGTGCCTCTGGGTGGGCTCAAATGGGCAACCTTCAACTAGCAGCTGAGCACATTTACTGCACCAGCCAGGCTGCTCCCTCTGGTAGAAAGGACATCCTCAGATATGCATGACCTTCCCACTGCTGCTGTCCAAGGCCTAATCAGCCCTGCATCAGGGCCCCAGGCTCTGGAACTGTATCCCCAGCATTTCCTCAACTAGAATTTTATCCATAGATTGTCAAGATCTGATCAATAGGTCTACCTCAAGGTGTTTAAGACTGCTAACAGTTCACTGGGCTAACCAAGAACTGTTTTCTTTTTGACAGAAAATGATTATATGAGGCCAAAAGGGGAACCAAAGCCATGGGGCCACCCCTTTAAAAATTGGGAAGGGGAAGCTCTGAGAGCCTGGGATTTCAAAAAGGCCCGTGTCTCTGCAGAACAACTGTCTGCACTAATTGCTTCTAGATCCAGATTCCCTGGTTTTCCTTGTCCTGACCCTTGGCTCACATCCCAGCTCTCAGCTTTCTCCACTTGTTTTCTGTTGGTTTTGGCAATCTAGTTTCCGCCTGGCTCCCTGTCCTTTGCTGGCTTGGGCCTCTTCCGAAATTCATGATTCATTTGACATTTATTGGGAAACTTCTCTGTGCCAGGCAGACTCCATCCTAGGCTCTTTTTCAAATATTATCTCATTTAAGTCTCACAAAGGGCCTGTGAGCTAGATGTTGGCAACTCCAATTACAGTTGAGCTGAAATGTTGCTGTGCCCCATCATAGAATACTAAAGTGAAAATTCTAGGTCGCTGCCTCTATACCCACTGTAGCTGTCTCAACAGCAACCAGTGCCTTACACCAAATAATTGGGAATTTGAGATTAGAATTAGGAATTCAAATTATATTAATTCTATTAATATAGAATTAGAATCAGAGATGGTTGGGAATTAGAGATTGTTCTGGTTACCTAGTACCACCCTGACAGGAATATACTACAAATGGGATGGCCTTAACAAACAGGAGTTTATTCTTACAATTTGGAGGATTTAAGTCCAAGTTCAAAGTGCTGGGTGAAAGCCCCTCAACCTTGGTGTCCAGCTCTGCCTCCTGCTCCTGGCCCATTGGAGCTAGAGGCATTTCTTTACTCAGACAGCTGCTGGCTGCTGAGGCTGAGAAGCCCCAAGGTTGACAAGTAAAAAAGGCACAGTCTGGATGTAACCAAACCACACGGTAGACCATTAATTTAAGTCCATTGTAAGTCTCAAGGTTGGCAGAGCATAGCAGGCTGCTGAGCAGTGACACGACTACATGCAGGGTCCAAGTGTGCCATAGGCTAAAGACCATTCTCAAAACTTCTCCTTACATGCAGGAAGCAGACCTTATACTCAAAGGCAGCTACTCAGCTGCTCATAGTAGATTCCATCATGGAGTTGATTACCAGTCTCATCATGGGGACTACTACATCCAGCTGCCCAGCCACTCAACCTGGCCTAGCCAAGTTGACACACAAACATAACCACCACAGAGATGCTATGGAAAGTTGGTCAGTAGAACATTCTTGGGTAATGGATCTTCCTTATATCCTTTTGCATATCACCATATTAGAAGCTCCACTCACTTTCTAAGTGACTCTGATGGCTTCTGATAAGGAGATATGAAGGAAATTAGACTTTATAATGAGACTACTTGGTTTGGAAAATGTCAGCCATTTCCATTTTGCAGGTAGGGATAATGGGGGCATGGGGAAGAGTTATTTTCTGGTGAAGATCATGGACCACAGCAAAGAGATGACGACAGTGTCATCAATCACTTGGCACTGACTGTCACAAGCCCCACACCTTTTTAGGGATGCAGACAGGCCACCCACTCACAATCTTTTAGTAGCAGCAACTTGCAGTATTGGTGGAAATGGGTGTTCTCTAAAAAACTGTTCAGTTTCATTCATACATTGCTTCATTAAGAAGTGATCATGGGG
>NW_006921858.1:3803621-3804874 GCF_000298275.1 Orycteropus afer afer | reverse complement strand
GTAGATCCCACCATGGAGCTGATTGCCAGTCTCATCATGGGGAATAACTACCACCAGCTTCCCAGCCACTCAACCAGGCCCAGCCAAGTTGACATACAAATTTAATTACTACACCCTTTGCTCTCTGTGTTCTAGCCCCCGGCCTTATTTTCATCACTAGTACTAGCTCTTGTAGCATAGTGTCTAAGGCACTTGACTGCTAACCAAAAGTCTGGTGATTCAAACCAACCAGCCACTCCTCAGAAGGAAGGTTGGGCAATCTACTTCCGTAGTGATACCACCCTAGAAACCCAAGGAGGGGTTGCTATGAGTCGGGTCCAACTCAACGGCACATAACAACAACAACAGTATGGGGACTTTGCACCTGCTGTTCCCTCTACTTGGAATCACCATCCCCTTCTCATTGCTAATTAACACCTACTTATCCTTTAGATTCCATCTCCAGCATCATTTTCTTCAGGAAGCCTTTTCTGACTTCTCTGATGAGGAACATCACTCTGTGTTATGTGATCAGAGAACCATCTTCCTCTTCTTTATATAATTAGCACAAATTACAATTTACATTTGTTTGTGTGACCATTTAATTTTTATTCATCTCCACCATCAAACTTGTTTCAGTTATCTATTGCTGCATAATACCCTCCTCTAAAGTTCAATGGCATAAAATGCAACCATTTTATTATGCTCGTGATTTTGTGGGTCTGGAATTCAAGCATGAGTAGAGCAGAGCCCTACTTATGCCTGGGCTCTCAGTTGTGGCTGTTGGCTGATTTCCTTCATTCTTCTCCACATCAAGTCTACTGGGATGCCCAACGATGCTGGGATGCTCAACAAGGCTTTTTCAATCACAGGTGTAATGCCTGGGCTGGGGATGGCCAGAAGAGCTGAGGTTGACCAGCTACCTCTCTTTTGCCACACTGTCTGTCCACATAACTAGCATGGCAGTCTTGGGGTAGTTAGATTTGTTATATGGTAGCAGACATCCCCCAGAGTGAGACTTCCAAGAGAGCAAGAAGGAAACTTCAAGGCTTCTTATATCTGGGATGTTAGGCAACATCATTTTCACTTCATTCTATTAGTTACAGTGCCACCCCAGATTCAAGGGGAGGGGACCCCACAAGGGCATAAATACCAGGGGGCAAGTTCATTAGGGGACATCTTCGGAGATAAGCTACTGCAAAAAGGACAAGGAGACCACATGTTCTGACCTCTTCTAATCCCACAAGAGGAAGAAAGAATCACCATCAATAGCC
>NW_006921858.1:3795422-3803521 GCF_000298275.1 Orycteropus afer afer | reverse complement strand
ATACCCCATAATCATTTCTAATGTACAAGCAGGTAAGAGAATATTCAATAGCCATAGTACATTCAGATAAACACATAATCCAAAACACATAATCCTTTTAAAGACATTCCAGGTTCATCTCTTCACCTTGATTGCCATCCCATTCTATGCATATGGCCTTGGGCCTTTGGCTGGGTGTAACCAAAAGCCCTAGCCTCTGGATCAATTACCTACTTTAAGGGGTAACACCAAACAAAGTAACCATCTAAGAATGCAAAGTTTCACTTCCCAGGCCCCTTCCTTCTTTTTTTTTTACAAAGTCTCATGCTTCTATGAGTCTGGAGCCACTGCAATGAATCCCACTTCTGACACCAACTACAAAAAGGACAAGGAGGCCACCTGTTCTGACCTCCTCTAATCCCACAAGAGGAAGACAGGATTACCAGCAGTAACCCAAGGCTTATTGTTACAAGGCCAGACATGCTGCCTCCTTCCAGCCCTTTCTCCAACTGTTCCTCCCAAAGCACCCACCACCTCTCTCCTGGGTTTGATAATTCGCTGCAATGGCCACACAGAACTCACAGATTATGGAATTTAGTAGGGAAGCACCAGGCTACAATTCAAGTTCAGGAAAAATGCTCAGTCTCTCTCCCAACCCACCATCTCTCAGCCAAGTCTCTCACAGTCTCTCCCCCAGCAGTGCATGTCCCTCGGTGTCTTACTCAGCAATGCATATCTCTTGCGTCTCTTTCCCAGCAGGATGTATCTCTTTGAGGAGCGTGTGTCTCTTTCAGCAGCACATCTTCCTCAACCAGCAGTCAGGAGAGTTCTACCTCTAGGAGGCCTCCTTTTGAGCCTGGCAGAGTGGTCAAACCAACCAATCATAACAACAGAATTCTAAGCACCGGAGAGTGAACCTCCCATAACATTGTGTTGTGCCACACCCAACAGAAATAACCCAGGTGTATAACATTTACAATGAGGAGCTCCTCAGTTGCTCATTCCACCACTGAGTTTACAATGACTTATGGGTAGAAAAGTCACACTAAGTAATTTACTACACTGCAGCTACAAAATGAAAAGTCAACTTTGAGGGAAAGGACCATGTCTGTTTTTATCTATATGTCCAAAGCTTCATCCAGTATCTGATATGTAGAAAACCAAAACACCAAAACCCACTGCCATCAAGTTGAGTCTGACTCATAACAACCCTATAGAACGGAGTAGAACAGCCGTAGCATTTCTAAGACTGTAAATTTTTATGGAAGCAGATTGCCTCATCTTTCTCTTATGGAACAGCTGGTAGGTTCAAACTGCTGACCTTTTGGTTAGCAGCAAATTCTTTAATCACTGCACCACCAGAACTCCTTTATATTTAGAAGGTATTCAATAGATATGAGTTGAATGTACAATGAACAAATATAAACATGAGATACTAATCATGAACTAAGATTTTGGAGTTTGCCAAGATGACAATTCTTAGAGAACAGGAAAAAAAGTTTACTACAGGTAGCACCCCTTCAAGCTACACTCATTCTTCCAAACTTGTAGAGCTGATTGAATGAAAACCTAACTCACCTTATGGAGTCCCTGGGTGGTACAAATGGTTAACACACTTGGCTGCTAACCAGAAGATTGGAGGTTTGAGTCCACCCAGAGGCACCATGATCTATTCCTAAGGCCTGGTGATCTATTCCAAAAACCCTTACCATTGAAAACGCTATGGAGCACAGTTCTACTCTGACACACATGGGGTCTCCATGGGTCGGAATCAACTTGACCACAAGTGGTTAATTCACTTTTTAAAATAATTTTATTAACTTTGTTTTTGTTGAGAATATACACAGCAAAACATACACCAATTCAACAGTTTCTACATGCATAATTTAGTGGCATTGATTATATTCTTCAAGTCTTTCTCACCATCTTTTTCAGAGTTGTTCCTCACACTTTTATGCTAATAAACTCATTGTCCCTGAAGGTTTCTATCTAATCTTTCAAGTTGCTGTTTTAATTCACTTTCTAGTCTTAAACTTTGACTTTAAGGCATTCATATCAGAAGTTAGACTGTAGCACCTATCGGCCAAATATAGTATTGTACCTTGTTCCATTAACTGTTTTAGATATCCAAAGGAATTGAATTCAGGGAAGGATAACTCACAAATTAGGAATTTATCACAAATGAACACTAGCTAATGGAAAGCATCAGTAGCTGAAGGTCCATGATTGAAAGAAGATCCTGGAATTGTAAACCAAAACCAAACCCATTGCCATCAAGTTGATTCCAACTCATAATGATACTATGTTGTTGTTGTTAGGTGCCTTTGAGTAGTTTCCAACTCATAGCGACCCCATGCACAGCAGAATGAAACACCGCCTGATCTTGCACCAGCTCCATGATCCCTGCTATACTTGAGCCCATCATCACAGCCACCATGTCAGTTCATCTCCTTGAAGGCCTCCCCCTCTTTTGTCGACCCTCCACCCTACCAAGCATGACATCCTTCTCCAAGGAATGGTCCCTTCTGACAATATGACCAAAATAGGTGAGACGAAGTCTGGCCATTCTCGCTTCCAAGGAACATCTTGGCTGCACTTCCTCCAGGACAGATCTGTTAGTTCTTTTATCAGTCCATGGTACTTTCAGCATTCTTCACCAGCATCACAATTCAAAAGCATCAACTCTTCTTCAGTCTTCCTTATTCATTACCCAGCTCTCACATGCATACGAGACGATTGGAAATATCATGGCTTGTGTCAGGTGCACCTTAGTCCTCAAGGAGACATCCTTGCTCCTCAGCACTTGAAACAGTTCCTTTGTGGTTGACTTTCCCAATGCTACACGTCGTCTAATGTCCTGACTGCTTCCATTGGCATCAATTGTAGAACCAAGCAACATGAATTCTTTGACAACCTCAATCTTCTCTCCATTTATTGTGAGGATTTTTGTTTTCTTTATATTGAGATGTAATCCATACTGTAGACTGTATTCTTGAAACTTCATCAGCAAGTGCCTCAAGTCATCCTCACTTTCAGCAAGCAAAGTTGTATCGTCTGCATATCTCAGGTTGTTAACGATTCTTCCTCCAATCCTGATGCCACATTTTTCTTCATATAGTCCAGCTTCTCGGATTATTTGCTCAGCATGTAGATTGAATAAGTATGGGGAAAGGGTACAACCCTGACACACTCCCTTCCTGATTTTAAACCATGTAGTGTCCCCTTGTTCCATTCAAATGACAGCCTCCTGGTCAAGGTACAGGTTCCTCATGAGTACAATCAAGTGTTTGGGAATTCCCATTCTTCTCAATGTTATCATAATTTATTGACTATGCAAAGGCATTTGACTGTGTCATGATCCACACAATCAAATGCCTTTGCATAGTCAATAAAACACAAGTAAACATCTTTCTAGTATTCTTTGCCTTGAGCCAAGATCCATCTGACAACAGCTATGATATCCCTTGTTCCACGTCCTCTTCTGAATCCAGCTTGCACCTCTGGAAGTTCTCTGTCAATATACTGCTGCAACTGTTTTTGAATTATCTTCAGTAAGATCTTACTAGTGTGCGACATTAATGATATTCTATAATTTCCACAATCTAATGATACTATTGTTGTTGTTGTTGTTTGCCATCAAGTCAGACCCTACTCATAGCGGTATCACTACGGAAGTAGATTGCCCCATCTTCCTTCTGAGGAGTGGCTGGTGGGTTTGAACCACCAGCCTTCTGGTTAGCAGTCACGTGCCTTAGGCACTATGCTACCAGAGCTCCTTAATGATACTATAGGACAGAGTAAGTAGAACCTCCCCATAGGTTTTCCAAGGCTATAAATCTTTACGGAAGCAGACTGTCTTATCTTTCTCCCACTGAGTGGGAGTAGGTTCCAACCACTGACCTTTTGGTTAGGTTTAACCCTATACCACGAGCATACCTTTGGATTGTAAAAGCATCTAGATATACTTAAAGGGCAGCAAAAGGGTTGCTTTACTACATCTTTCAACATATCCCATAATAATCTCTTTCTTGACAAAATTTTCACCTGAACTTATTTGATTTTTGAAGTGAAAGTCAATTGGGAAATGGGATTTGCATTACACAAATATTTTAAAGTAATGCCATTTAGTCCAGAACAAATGCTTTCAGATAAAGGATGAAATATATGATAGACTCTAGAAGCTTGTGGAGACTGGAACTATAATTACATTGTCAAACCATAGACAAAACTGAGCCTGCAGTTCTTTCAGCTGACACAAGTTTCATTGACTCTGAGCCACAGTGAATGTTCTGACCTTCATCTCTGACTTAGAGAAATTGAACCGTTCATTTCTCTTGGGTGAAGGTCATGACTTGGCTTCTGTTGATGTCTTTACGAATTTATGAAATTAAAAAATTCAAAAGATCAAATTGCTTACTGTCTATGAAATGCAGTTTTTACTGTGAATTTTAAATACATAGGGAACTGGTCTATGAATTACCCTAACAATGTGGTGGCTGTGAGCATGAAATGAGATGATATGTACATATCCTTAGCATAGTGCCTGGCACATGGTCATGTCTTATCACGTGTCAGGTCTGTTTGTGCCACCCTTCCCTGAAGTGACATAAGTATATATTCAGGTACCTCAGGCAAACACTCCAGAAAGAGCTTCACTGGTAATAAACTCCATTCCTCCTCCTATCAGAGCCAGAATTGGGGTGGCGCCCCAAGGCTTGCCCCAGGGCACTAAAGCATTCCTTGGAAAAAACTAAATAATAATTTTAAAAGCTCATACAAAATTCCCAGCCTCCTAGCTTTTCAGCAAACAGCCATTAAAGCTTTCCAGCCTCATTTCTAGCAGCTGGAGAACAGAGTCCAAGGTCTAGCTATGGTCTTGCTACTCAAAGTTTGCTCCACTGACCTGCATCGTTGGAATCACCTGGGAACTTGCTTGAAGTACGGACTTTCAAGCCCCACCCGAACCTACCAAATAAGAGCTTGCATTTTAACAAGGCCTCCAAGTGATTCATATGCACAGTAAAGTTTGAAGCTCTGGTCCACCTCCTTGCCCCTCCCTCACCCTTCTTGCATGATCTGAGCGAGCAACTGGAGGTTCTTGTCCAGGTAGGGTCTCTACCTTCTTTGGAAGGTAAATATACTCAGATGACCTGCAGAGACAGGCTTCTCCTTGTGACTGGTCTTGCTTTCTGTGAGCTGCTTGGTAATATTTACTTCTCCATTTCTAAGGGATAGCTCCATTCATTTTTTGTGACTCATCCTTAATACTTGGGTATTTCAAATGGTGACACTGTCCAGCAATCTCTGTTTTACTTTCAAAAATGAATAACTTGGGCATAGAGGAAAAAGTGATCTTCTGAAGTTAAGGGATAGCATATGGGATTTTGTCCTTTGGAAAAAAATCATTCCAAAGAACAGACGTGTGTACACACACGCACACACAGTTCACACACACCCTCCAGCCACTCCGAAGTCTTGACAAATCCTCCCTTGCTTCAGTGAATCATAAGAATAGAGAGGCATTAATCTTTGGCTTTTCTATTTCCCTCTTCATCTTCAAAGCACTCTGCAAACACACACATGAGCTTTCTAACCAATCACAGGTCACTAGTCAACATCTAACCTAGATTCCCTTTAAAGTACAAAATCAAAACTGGCTGCAGAAATGTATTTCTACTCTCAGAGGGACTGTAACCCAATCTTATTTTGTCTAAATCTCCTTTAAATAACTTCTTTTTGATCTCTGTTGCTAGTAAACCCTTTCACACCTTCCTGAGGAGACTGGAGAAGGATGCAAGGGTCCTCAGATACTCATGACCTCCAAATACTCCCACCTACCTAAGGCATTTGACTGCTAACCAAAGGGTTGGTGGTTTAAACTCACCAGCTGCTCTGCAGAAGATGGGGCAATCTAGTCTGTAAAGATTTATCACCTTGGAAACCCAATGGGGGTCGCTATGAGTCAGAATTGACTTGATGGCAGTGGTTTGGTTTTTCGTTTACCCTTGAAAGAGCCAATTTGGGCTTTGCTTGAGGATTTCAATTTGGCCTCCCAACTATGATCAGCAAGGTACCTTACTGTGGGAGGCTACAGGATTCTAAGATGGCCCCAAGATCCTTGTTTCCTGGTGTCTATACCTTGCATGGTGGCTAAGGCACTTGACTGCTAACCAGAAGGCTGGCGGTTCAAACCCACCAGCCACTCCTCGGAAGGAAGGTTGGGCAATCCTACTTCCGTAGTGATACTGCGTCGGAAACCCAAGGAGGGGTCGCTATGAGTCAGGGCTGACTCGACGGCACATAACAACAACAACAACAACATACCTTGCATAGTCTCCTCCTCCTGAGTGTGGGCAGAATCTATTAATATGATAGGATGTGATTCCCATGATCAGGTTATTAATCAGAGGACTTTACTCAGTCAAAGGGGAAATTATCCCGGTGGGTCTGACCTAATCAGCTGATCTCTTAAAAGGCACTGGGCCCTTCTTAAAGTCAGAGAGAATGGAAGTGTGAGACAGCCTGGAGGCTGGCAAGGACCTGGGATTGGCATCTAGGAGCTGACAGCAGTCCCCGCCAACAGCTAGGAAGACAATAAAGACCTAAGACCTATAACCACAAGGAAATGAGTTCTGTCAAAAACCAATTTTGGAAGAGGATCTTCTCTTGATCATGCCTCCAGATGAGAACATGGTCAACATCTTAATTTCAGCCTTCTGAGACCAAAAGAAGGAGCTATGGTGGTGCAATGCCTAAGACATTTGATTGCTAACCAGAAAGTTGATGGTTCAAACCCACTAGCTGCTCCACAGAAGGAAGATGGACAATCTACTTCCATAAAGATTTACTACCTTGAAACCCAATGGTGGTTGCTATGAGTCAGAATAGACTCAATGGAAGTGGTTTGTTTGTTTGTTTGTTTTCAGAGACCAGAAGAAAAAGAACCAGCTATGCCTTGCCTCAGATTTTGACCTATAGAACTATAAGCTAATAAGTTGTTTTAAGTCTCTAAGTTTATGGTAACTTGTTATACAGCAGGAGGTAACTAACACCCTTATTTCTGTAGGCACCACAAACATTGCCTATAAATCACAGAATAGACAAGGAACCCAGCAGCACCATTCATGGGACAACTTACAGAGCTACATTTTCTTTTTGCTCCTGTATACCACATTTTGGTAGCTCTGGTGGCATAGTGCCTAAGGCATTTGACTGCTAACCAGAAGGCTGGTGGCTCAAACTCACCAGCCACTCCTCAGAAGGAAGATTGGGCAATCTGCTTCTTAGAGCTACTACCTTTGAAACCCAAGGAGGGGTTGCTATGAGTTGGAATCAACTCAATGGCAGTGAGTTTTTTTGTTTGTTTGTTTGTTTGTTTATACCTCATTTAAACCTCCATTTTCCTCTTCACAGAAACATAGAGTTGGGAAGAGTTCTTAAAGTCCACCCCAATAATCAACCCTATGACAACAAACACCCTCTGTGCTGAATTCACAGAAAGGCTGCCCATTCCCAAGGCAGCTCCTTCCACTCTGAGCAGCTCAAAGACCCAAAAGACATTGCTAAACAGATCCATTCAGTTCCCCCTGTGGAAGCCTTTGATAACTATCTTGAACTTGTGTACCTAGTCTCAGCATCTCAGTTCCTTATATCCTCTCAACTTCCTTCACTGATCTGTCCCCTCTCCTTTAAAATTTCTCAAGTTCTCAAGTTTGCCTATGTTGTTGTTAATTGCCACCGAGTTGATTCTGACTCGTGATGATTCCATGTCACAAGCACATAGAACTGTGCTCCCTAGGGTCATCAAGATTGTGATCTTTTAGAAGCAGATTGCCAGGCCTGCCTTCTGAGGCGCCTCTTGCATGGGTTCAAACCACCAACCTTTCAGCTAGTGGTTGAGGGCTTAACTGTTTGTGCTACCTGGTGGTATCTACTTTGCCAATATCCTATACAAAATCCCCAAAGTGATCTAACCAGAACAGATTATCATCTCTGTCCTATGGCTTTACCTTTAAATATCTGAATCCAACTGTTGTTTCTCACCAACACCATGTTACCACCTTGCCCATGCCACCATCATCTCTCACCAACTTCCTACTTCAAATCTTGTGCCTTTTATC
>NW_006921858.1:3767789-3778435 GCF_000298275.1 Orycteropus afer afer | reverse complement strand
GCATGCAAGTAAAATCTTACTGAAGATAATTATAAAGTGGTTGCAGCAGTATATTGACAGAGAGCTTCCAGAAATGCAAGCTGGATTCAGAAGAGGATGTGGAATGAGGGATACCATTGCTGATGTCAGATATATCTTAACTGAAAGCAAAGAATACCAGAAAGATGTTTATTTATGTTTTATTGACTATGCCAAAGCATTCGATTGTGTGGATCATGACAAAGTGTGGATGCTACAGGGAGTCCTTTGGACAGAGAACCAACAACAGCAAACAACAACTGACCATTAACATACATGATGACATAACCCAGATACCAACACAGGTATAGAAGTATGCAAAGTAAATAAGCCTACGAGATTGTAAACAGGGAACCAGAGACATCAATTGACAAATGAGGACAACTACAAACCAAAAGGGGAAAAAGTTGTATAGTTACAGAACTTCTAAATGGTAAGGAAGTCAAGACAACTACAAGATAGAACAGACTGTTCTAAACTTTAGAAGAAAATTATAAATCATAGGATAACATCAAAGAAAAATGATAAACTTTCACATCAAAATAAAAAAGAGGACCAGCACAAATATGTTGTTGTTGTTGTTAGGTGCCGTTGAGTCACCTCTGACTCATAACAACCCTATGCACAGCAGAACAAAACATTGCCCAGTCCTGTGCCAGCCTCACTATCTTTGCTATACCTGAGCCTGTCGTTGAAGCCACTCTGTCTATCCATCTCATTGAGGGTCTTCCCCTTCTTTGTTGACCTTCCATTCTACCAAACATGATATCCTTCTGCAGGGAATGGTTCCTTCTTAGCATGCTTTCTTTTTCTTTGGTTTTGATGAGTTTGATGATGATATGTCTTGGTGATTTTCTTTTGGGGTCTATCCTATTTAGGGTTTGTTGGACTTCTTAATGGATATATTCTTACCTTTCATCATACCAGGAAAATTCTCTTCCAACAAATCTTTAACATTTTTTTCTGTGGTTTTATTTGTCTCTTCCTGTTCTGGAATCCCGATTACATGTAGGTTATTCTTTTTGATGGTATCCCACATGAACCTTAGGCTTTCTTCATTTTGTTTTGATCTTTTTTCTGATTGATCCCTTTCCAAAGAAGTATTGAGGTATTTGCCTTCAATCTCACTAATTCTGTCTTCCATTGATTCAATTCTATTCCTTTGCCTGTTCAATGTGTTATCTATTTCTGAAAATTTAGTAGTAATCTTTTGGATTTCTCTGTGTAGATTTTGTATCATTTTATTTTTTCGTTTTGTTCTTGTATTGTCTTTCAAAATTGTTCTAGAGCTTTCTCTGTGTTTTCCTCCATTTTGTCAGTGTTTTCCTTGATCTGTCTCTCAATTCATTGAAGGTACCTAAATATAATCCTTTTGAATTCCTTATCAGGGAGTTCCAATGCTGCGATTCCTCAGGGATGTGTTTTGGGTCTGTATCCTGGTCCCTTGTTTCTCCTGCTTCGTCTTGCTTCTTTGTGTGGACTGTAATGCTCTGTTGTCTTTGAGGCGTTGTGACATTTTTGTGTTTATATTTAATTGGTGATTGTATCTTGGAGTGACTTGCCTACAATTTTTGTTTTCTTTGTATGTTATCTACATAGGCAGGGTACTGTGTTGTGCTTTTCTATTTGCTAGTTGACAGCACTTATACACTCAGCATTTATGCCACCTGTCTCCTTTCCCATTGCCAGCCTCCTGTATGTCCCTGCCATCCTTGGTAAATGGAGCGGTTCTTAGGTCCTGTTTTCATTCAGGTTTTTCCACTGAAAACCTGGTGTCTAATACACTTCTGTATACTTCTTTTCAAAGCTCAGGGCTCCAGGATTGTCTTCTGTATCTCTCTCAATTGATTTCTCTTTTCTTTGTTGAAGAGGATCTGTGTAGTTTGTCTGCCTATTCCACCATCTTACCAGACATCTTAATTCTGGCCATTTTTGTGTTTTTAAATTTTGTTCCACACTTTTCCTCTCACTCTAACTAGCATCTCCAATGTTGATCCTTTTTCAAGTGGTTGGCATTGGTAGCCAGGCACCATCTAGTTCTTCTGGTCTAGGGTCATGACAGCTGAGGTCCTCATGGTCCATCATATCTTTGGACTAATTGTTTCCAGATGACATTGATTTTCTTCACTCTTCTTTGCTCCAGACAATAGGAGACCAATAGTTACATCATAGATGGCCTCTCAAAAGCTTTTAAGACCCCAGTCACTGCGCACCAAAGTAGGATGTAGAACAATACTTTTATGTACTATTTTGTGCCAATTGAGCAAGATGTCCTCTGAGACTATGGTCCTGAGCCCACAGGCCCAGTGATTCTCTCTCTCAAGGTGTTTGGTTGTATCTGAGAAGCTACTCCAACCCTGTCCTCTGTTACTTCTGTAATGTATGTGGCTAATTTTGTAGCACAAGTACATATGTAAGACTGTCTTCAGCCAAGTCTATCCCTGGTCTTGGGTATATTCCTGTTCACCTACCTCCACCTGATCTTCTCACCTGTCTATGCATTTATCCATAGCCTAGTGTTTGGTGCCAGTGATAATGCAGCATTGTGCATGTAATAGTATTTGCCTCTGTTGTCTATATCTTTTGTGCACATTTCTCTGTCCACCTTTACTTTACTTTTGACCACTCTCCTTTTTACTCAGTCAATTTTAGTTACAAGCCAACCTTATTCCTTCTACAAGTCCTGAAAGGCCTTTACCACCAACAGCAGTTGGTGTAAATTCCAACTCATGGCCACCCTATACATTATTCAGTGAGTCCTACTGCATTCTAGGCATTGTTCTAGGCACAAGGGAAGAGTTGGTGAACAAAAGAGTAAAAAATTCATGATCTCATGGAACTTACAATTATAAGGAATGGCAGTGGGGGTGAGAAAAGGAAGGAAGGAAGGAAGGAAGGGAAGGAAGAAGAAGAGGGAATCAGGGAGGGGGGAAGGGTAGAACTGTGCTCCATAGGATTTTCAATGGCTGATATTTTGGGAAGTAAATCATCAGGACTTTCTTCCAATATGCCTCTGGGTGGCCTCAAATTTACATTCTTTTGGATAGCAGCTGAACATGTTGACTGTTTGTACGACACATGGACTCTGGATGGCTCCTACCAGTATCAGTTGCCATGGAGTTGATTCTGAGTCATGGCGACTTCATGTATACAGAGTAGAACTGCTCTATAGGATTTTCAAGGCTGACCTTTTGGAAGCAGATTGCCAGGCTTTTCTTCTGAGGTAACTCTGAGTGAGTTTGAACAGCCAACCTTTCAGTTAGTAGTCAAGTGCTTAACCATTTGTGCTACCCAAGGACTCCTGGAAGGTGCCTACTTTCCTTCAAATGCCTCTGACCACTGTAGTTTAAGTAGCCAGCCCCTATACTCATTGTTCTGTATGTTTCTATAACATTCTCAAATCTCATAACAAATAAATCACTATCATGCTTTCAAAATACATAGATATAATCATCCATAATATTAATTTAGAAATAGAAATATGTCCACATTTGTGAGACTCATTAACATTAACTCTAAGTCATTATAAACCTGTAAGTCATAAGAAAAGTTATAAAGAAAATTTCTGAATTTAGACAAAGAAACATAGAAGCATGGGAAGTATGCAAAGAATGTAAACTTTAAGTCCACTTTGATCCAACATACTGTGACACAAGAAAACATAACATAAATCTAAACAAACTCACTAATCTCTATCCTTGAAGAGAAGATGCATCATTTGGTTACTCTCTAACAGTGAAGAAATGTCACAAAAGTACTACTCTCTGATGTCACAGTGGCCCTTGTCAGGTGGAGCCTAGGTGACAAATTCACATTTAAACCCTAAATTTCTGCTCACTCACTGAGAGAAGATAGAGATGGAAATGAGATTCTATCTGGTGCCTCTGATCTTGGATCCTATCTACAAGAGATATTTGCTGATTTTAAGCAGTTGCTAAGCCTTCTTCCCAACACCTTTCATTAAAGATAAAAGCTTGAAATCTTAAGATTTGGACTCTAACCATTGAACAACATTGTAATTTTTAATTCTGATTCTCCCATTCTAAATGAATGATGTAAGGTCTTGTGTGCCTTGCCATGACTACCTTACAATAAACTAAAGGAGTCTATGCATGACAAACCTGAGTATTTATTAGTTTTCTATGATTAAATCCTACACAACACCCATTATCCTCTATCCCTTTACTTTGTTTGTTTCCTTATTACTGTCTTCCATTTAAGGAGCTCTGGTGGTGTAGTGATGAAGGCATTTGGCTGCTAACAAAAAGGTTGATGGTTCAACCCCACCAGCTAGCTGCTCCATGGAAGAAAGATGAGGCGGTCTGCTTCCATAAAGATTTACAGCCTTGAAAACTCAATGGGGTTTGCAGTGAGTTGAACTCAACTCAGTGGCAGAGTGAGATCTTCCATTTATTGCACCTTTGTTTGTTTACTAGGGACCAGTGACTCTGCTAACTCCTGTTTCCCCAGGCATATGGTAGTCACTCTATAATTATTTTTTTGATTGAATGAATGAATACTATATTGAATGAGATAGATTTCAGTTACCACAAAGTACCTGGTCATCATGCCCTCAAATAATAAGATACCCCTGTCTTTGTTATCTGGTGTTGCTATAACAGAAATACCACAAGTAGATGGCTTTAACAAACAGAAATGTATTTCCTCACCATTTAGGAGGCAGAAATCTGAATTCAGGGCACTAGCTCTAAGGAAAGTCTCTCTCTGTGACTGCTTTATGGAAAGGTCTTTGTGTCTTTTCAGCTTCTCTTCCTCAGTTCTTTGGCGGTCTTCATGTGGTATGGCACCTATTTTCCCCATCTCCACTTTTTCCTGTTCTTTTAATCTGCTTTTATATCTCAAAAAAGACTGATTAAGACCACACTTTACACTAATATTTCCTCATTGACATAACAAAGGAAACCCATACCCAAATGGGGTTATAACCCAGGTATAACCAAAACCAGACTCCAAACTCACTGCCATTGAGTCAATTCTGACTCATAGCAACCCCCTTTGGATTTCCGAGGCGGTAAATCTTTGCAGAAGTATTGGCCAGTCTCCCTTATGTGAAGTGGCTAGTGGGTTTCAGCTGCCAGTCATCTGGTTAGCAGTCAAATGCCTTAGACACTACGCCACCAAGAGCTCCTTGACGACAGATATAGAAGTTAGAATTTATGACACCTATTTTGATACTGCCTCGGAAACCCAAGGAGGGGTCGCTATGAGTTGGGGCCTACTCGACGGCACATAACAACAACAACAACATTTTGGAGAGACGCAATTTAAATGTAACACCCTCTAAGGCTTTTGTTTGCTTCTGTGGAGGCATATTTTCCTCTTCCCCTGTTTGTGCCCTATGGGGTTAACTCTAGGGAAACTTGTGTAGATTTCTATAAATTAAAACTTCTCAGATTCAGTCTCTCTAGCTTGTCAAGATCACTTTAGAGATTGTGTCAACCAAAGCAGTTATGATCCCATCTCAGTTTCTGCCATCCATGAAGATGTTATCATTGCATTTCACTCAGGTTGAGTAAAGTTACATGAGTAAGGGGGAAAAAAAAGGGTTACCTAAGTAGAAGTGGGACAAGTCCAAGGACTGTCCCAAAGTGAACTGTCAATTTTTTAATGAATTGTTAACCAATCACCTGTTAATACCTGTTAATACAAATGTTTGTCCTTTTCCCTAGCAGAACACTGTCCAACAGAAATATCACATGAGCCATGTATACAATTTACAATTTTCTAGTAGCTACATTTTTTAAAAAAGGAGTTCTGGTGGCATAGTGGTTAAAGTATTTGGCTTCTAACTAAAAAGGTTGATGGTTTGAACCCATCAGCCACTCAATGGGAGAAAGATGAGGCAGTTTCCTTCAGTAAAAATTTATAGCCTAGAAACCCTATGGGACAGTTCTACTCTGTCTGTAGGGTTGTTATGAGTTGAAATCTACTTGAAGGCAGTGGATTTGATTTTGTCACTTAAAAAGTAAAAAGAAACAGGTAAAATTAATTTTAATAAAATCTTTTGTTTAAATGACTCTCCATAATATTGGAATCCATGCTTGGCTGCTAACTGAAAGGTTGGAGGTCAATTCCATCCAGAAGCACCTAAGAAGAAAGGCCTGGTGATCTGCTTCTGAAAAGTCAGCCATTGAAAATCCTATGGAGCACAGTTCCACTCTGACACACACAGGGTTGCCATGAATTGGAGTCAATTGGATGGCAATTGGTGGATATATATATATATATATATATATATGCATAATATTATAAGTTCAACATGTATTCAATATAAAAGTATAAATGAGATATTTTACATTCTTTATTTCATACAATGTTTTTGAAATCTGATATTTTATACTCACAACACATCTCAATTCAGACTAACCATATTTCCAGTAGCGTAGTGCCTAACGCATTTGACGGCTAACCAGAAGGCTGGTAGTTCAAACCCACCAGCCACTCCTCAGAAAAAAGATTGGGCAATCTACTTCTGCAGAGATACCTACTTGGAAATCCAAGGAGGGGTCACTATGAGTCGAATCCGACACCATGGCAGTGTGTTGAGTTGCGTTGTTTGCGTTAGTAGCTACTGTACTGCACAGTATGAGTCCAACCCATATTTGTCCATCTTATCCATATCTTTTTTCAGCCCTCAAATATCTTGGTCCAGAGTCTACCATTTTCAAGTTTCCCTACCATAGACTTCCTCTCCCCACTCATACCCATCTCATTCCTCAGTGCTTAACCAAACCAAACCAAAACTCACTGCCGTTGAGTCAATCCTGACTTATAGCGACCCCTCCTTGGGTTTCCGAGGCAGTATTTCTATGGAAGTAAATTGCCCAGCCTTCCTTCTGAGGAGTGGCTGGTGGGTTTGAACCGCCAGCCTTCTGGTTAGCAGTCAAATACCTTAGACACTGTGCCACCAGAGCTCCCAAGAAAGGTGGAGTCTAATGATGGCCTGCATCCCTGCAGGTAGCGAATAGATGAGTGATATCCACCTCATGCACACAGCACAGCCAAGGAGGTACTTGTCACCTGGTATCTTGTTCAGCAGCCAGCAACAGAGCATGCCACTGCTCATTGTGGACAAGGGGCCTCAGTTATCTGGTGCTGCTGTAACAAAAGTACCACAAGAAAGTGGCCTCAAATAATAGAAATTTATTTTCACACAGTTCTGAAGACTAGAAGTCTAAATTCAGATGTTGGTTCTAGGAGAATGTGCATCTTTGTTTCAGCTTTTAGTAGCTGCTGGAAATCCTTGGCATTCTTGCGCTTATAGATGCATCTACCTCTGTCTTCCCATGGCATTTCCTCCTATATGTCTGTCTTTTGTTGTCTATTCTGTTGTTTTGAAGACACTACTCACAAAAGATTAGGTTTAGGACCCATCTTACTCTGGTATGACCTTATTAACACATAAAAAAAAACCCCACTATTTCCTATCAGGGTCCTATTTATAGGTACCCACCCACTGCCATAGAGTTGATTCTGACTCATAGTGATGCTACAGGACAGAGTAGAACTGCCCCATAGGGTTTCCAAAGCTGTAAATCTTTACAGAAGCAGATTGCCTAATCTTTCCCATGGAGTGGCTGGTGGATTTGAACCACTGACCTTTTGGTTAGCAGCCAAATGCCTTAACCACTTAGCCACCAGCGCTGCTGCTGCTTCATCTCTCTCCTTTTTTTTAAACAGATAAAAGGCTTAGGAATTCCACATTTGTTTTCAGAGGACATAATTCAATACATAATGAGGCCCGAGGAGCTGCCGGAAGACTTCATGTCTCAAGTGCCTAAGGAACATGATCCACAACCAGAGGTGCTGGTGATGAGTGGAGAGAAGGGCAGGGAAGCCATCCAAAGGCTCCTGGAGAACACAACCTGAGGGGGCAACCATGGGTCTCCATTTCTCTATCCCTTTTGCAGCTGATGAGTCCTTTCAGTAACACCAAAGCCAGCTACAAAGTGGCTATTTTAAAACCAAACATCTATATTGCAAATGATGCCTTCATTATTTTGAAATACTTGCTGAGAAAAAGTTTGATTGGCTTCATCATTCATCAAATTATCATACTAAACGTCTGTATTATAAGTAAAGGGAAGCAGTGATTCAAATCCCAATAAAATTATAACTTTTAACTTTTAACTTTTAAATGGTTGTAAAAATAATGTTTAAATGGTTTTTAATTTTTATCACTTCCTTATGCAGTTTCTCATTGTTAAAGGATTTTGAGAATTGAATGAGTCCATCATGCCATCACCTGTTTTGTCAGTTTTTGCTGCTGTGGTGACCTGGGTGCTTCTATGACACTGGAAGCTATGCCACCAGTTATTTCAACCACTATCAGGGTCACCCATGGTGGACAGGTTTCAGAGGAGCTGCCAGACTGAGACAGACTAAGAAGAAAGACTTGGTGATCTACTTCTGGAAATTAGCCAATGAAAACCCTATGGATTACAACAGGATATTGTCTGATACAGTATTGGAAGGGGAGCCTTCTAGGTTGGAATGTACTACACAGTAGCTGCAACAATGGACTCAAACATACCAATGATCATGAAGATGCCTCAGGACCAGGCAACATTTGATTCTGCTGTACATAAGGTCAAGTATCAGCCCAGCTTGCAGGCTGAGACAGACTAGGAAGAAGGAGGAGGCCACCCACTTCTCAAAGAATTAGTCAAGGAAAACTATGAATGGCAGAGGAACACTGTCTGATACATTACTGCACAACTTTATGAATAGTCCAGAAACACTGTCCAATATAAAGGAGGAAGATGAGTCACTTAGCTTAGAAAACTCTCAAAGTAGGACTGAAAAAGAGCTGCATTATCAGAGTAAAATCAGCCTTACTCATATGGATAAGGTAAAGCTTTCGAGACCTCCATTTGCAGATGTGGCACCACTCAAATTGAGGAGAAACAGTGGCAAACATGCATTAAAAATCGGAACATGGAATGTACACAGTATGAATCTAGGAAAATTGGAAGCTGTCAAAAATGAAATGGAAAGTGTAAAGATTGATATCCTAGGCATTAGTGAGCTGAAATGGACTGTTTTTGACCATTTTGAATCAGACAACCATATGATCTACAATGCCAGGAATGACAGTTTAAAAAGGAACGGTGTGGCATTCATCACAAAGGATGTTTCAAGATCTGTCCTGAAGTACAATGCTGTCAGTGATAGGATATCCATAAGCCTACAAGGAAGACCTGTTAATACGTCTATTATTAAAATTTATGCACCAATCACCAAAGCCAAAGATGAGGAAATTGAAGATTTTTATCAACTCTTGCAGTCTGAAATTGACTAAACATGCAATCAGGATGTGTTCATTATCACTGGTGACTGGAATGCAAAAGTTGGAAACAAAGAAGAATCACTGATAGTTGGAAAATTTGGCCTTGGTGACAGAAATAATGCTGGAACTCACATGGTAGAATTTTGCAAGACCAACAACTTGTTCATTGCAAACACCTTTTTTCAACAACATAAACGGCGGTTCTACACGTGGACTTCACCAGATGGAACACACAGGAATCAGATTGACTACATCTGTGGCAAGAGGCAATGGAGAAGCTCAATATCTTCAGCCAAAACCAGGCCAGGAGCTGATTGTGGAACAGACCATCAACTGTTCATATGCAAGTTTAACTTGAAGTTAAAGAGAATTAAAACAAGTCCACGAGAGCCAAAATATGATCTAGAATATATCCCTCCTGAATTTAGAAACCGTCTAAAGAATAGATTTGGTGCATTGAACACCAGTGACCGAAAACCAGAAGAATTGTGGGATGACATCAAGAGAGTCATCCATGAAGAAAGCAAGAGATCACTAAAAAAATGAGAAAAGAAGAGAAGACCAAAATGGATGACAGAAGAGTCTCTGAAACTTGCCCTTGAGCGGAGAGTAGCTAATGCAAATGGAAGAAATGACAAGATAAAAGAATTGAACCGAAGATTTCAAAGAACAGCTCAAGAAGACAAAGCCGATTACTATAATGAAATGTGCAAACACCTGGAGTTAGAAAACCAAAAGGGAAGAACACACTCAGCATTTCTCAAGCTGAAAGAAATGAGGAAAAAATTTAAGCCTTGAGCTGCAAGATTGAAAGATTCTATGGGCAAAATATTGAATAATGCAGGGAACATCAAAAGAAGATGGAAGGAATACACAGAGTTACTGTACCAAAAAGAACTGGTTGATCTTCATCTATTTCAGGAGGTGGCATATGTTCTAGAACCAATGGTAGTGAAGGAGGAAATCGAAGCTGCAATGAAGGAATTGGTGAAGAACAAGGCTCTGGGAATTGACGGAATACCCATTGAGCTATTTCAACAAACGGATGCCGCACTGGAGGCACTCACTCGGTTATGCCAAGAGATTTGGAAGACAGCTACCTAGCCAACTGACTGGAAGAGATCCATATTTGTACTCATTCCAAAGAAAGGTGATCCCACAAAATGAGGAAATTATCGAACAATGTCATTAATATCGCACGCAAGCAAGATCTTACTGAAGATAATTCAAAAACTGTTGCAGCAGTATATTGATAGAGAACTTCCAGAGGTGCAAGCTGGATTCAGAAGAGGACGTGGAACAAGAGATATCATAGCTG
>NW_006921858.1:3765035-3766559 GCF_000298275.1 Orycteropus afer afer | reverse complement strand
AAAGAACATGTAGTGTTTGTCTTTTTGTTGTTGTTGTTGTTGTTGTTGTTGTTAAACCACATGGATGTTGCCAAAGTCCCTCAGTTAATCCCATTGCACCTCACCAATATTGCCATTTTCTGTGTGTGTCAGGATGTGAAGAATGCTGGGAGGTGGCAAGCACTGTGCTGACACCTGGCCTCTGTACCAATACCAAGCATGCACCTGTTCCTGAGTTTCTTTAATCTTCCTTTTGATAACCTTGAATATATGTTTTTCAAAACTCAAAATTTCAACTCCCATCTCCTGAATTTTTAAAGTGTAAATAGGCAGTTGACTTTTTTAATAGCAGTCTAGGCAGCTAGAGAAATCTTTAGCGATGTATCCAGTAAATGCTATTTCTCTTCTCTACTCTGTTTGTACTTTCCATTACAGTCAGTAAAATTGTGATCCTGTGAAAATTCCTGGGCAGAGTTATAATTTGTTTTTCAAATGGAACTCCCTCATATTGCCTCTCACATGAGAAGAGCCCTTGTGAATGTGAAGAAACACTTCTACCAGCCCACCTGGGGCAAGTGCAGCTCCCAGGTAGCCACACTCGTTGGCACATGCATTCAGGCTGGCACCCAGGCCTGTGTGAGGACCCACTGTGGACCAAGGTGTGAGGCAGAGTGCTGTAACAGCCAATTCCCCACCTTCTCTCTCATGATGATACAGAGAATAGAGATTTTTTATTTATTTGGTGATATTATGAATTTTTGAGGGGCTAAGCATTTCCCTTCTATTTCTGTCTTGTTGAGGTGGTTATTAAAATTAGACTGTATCTATGAGTCTTGCCAGGGGGGAAAAGAGGGAAAGCAAATGGCACTAAGGCTAATAAGTGTGGTTGGAATGGAAGGTAGGAAGACAATGGTGACATTGTGAAGATCATTCAGGGAAGCAAAATTGGAATTTCTCAGGTTAAAGTTTCCAATTTTTGTCCAGTATTTCATTGCAAATATTATTGAAAAATGCTATTGCAACATGAAATTTTAAAAATATAAAGATCAAAACAGAATAAAGCAAAGTGAAAATGAACTTCTGAGTGTAAAAATAGGCAAAATGTTAGTTAGAATATACAATATAAGTCACCGAGTTAATTTGATGGTCTACAATCATGTTAGCTTTAGTTTTTTAAGCTAACAGCATAAATAGGGAGATTTTAACATTGTACAGAATAATTTTCCTCATGCAGCTCTTTTAGAGGGAATACCATTTAAATTTTTCCTCAGACGAAACTTCTGGTGTGGTTCCAGATACCCAGGGCAGACAGCTGCCTCAAATCCTTTCTTGGAACCAGGTAAGAATAAATATATAAACTATGGGACACATACATGGCACAGAATAAAAGGTGATGTGGAAGTTACTTTAGTTTGTGTTGTTGTTGTTGTTTGCCATTGAATCGGACCCGACTCATAGCGACCCCTCCTTGGGTTTCCAAGGCAGTATCACTACGGACGTAGATTGCCCCATCTTCCTTCTGAGGAGTGGCTGGTGGATTTGAAC
>NW_006921858.1:3761416-3764765 GCF_000298275.1 Orycteropus afer afer | reverse complement strand
TGGTGATCTACTTCCAAAAATCAGCCATTGAGAACACTATAAAGCATAACCTGACAAACATGGGGTTACCATGTGTGGAAGTCAGCTTGATGGCAATTGGTGGTGGTGGTGATAGTTTGAACACTTATTGGAAAGGGAGTATGGGTTTCCCCCACTATCTGAAAGGAGAGGGTTCCTATGAATATTTTGCAAGCTTAAATGGCATAAACTGAAGAAGCAACTACCAATAGTTTATATTGGAAAAATTTTTAAGTGTTCCCAGGCCCCAAAAATAACCCATCAAATCATATCAAATAACACATAAAGCCTAAAATAACACTATGTTATAGTAAAGCTATGTTTTACTATGTTGTTGTTGTTGTTATTTGCTGTCAAGTCAGACCCAACTTATAGCGACCACTCCCTTGGGTTTCCAAGGCGGCATTACTATGGAAGTAGATTGCCCAACCTTCCTTCTGAGGAGTGGCTGGTGGGTTTGAGCCTCTCGCCTTCTGGTTAGCAGTTGCAAAAACAGCAAGGAGGACACATGTTCTGACCGCCTCTAACCCTACAAGAGGAAGACAGGATTACCAGCAGTAACCCAAGGCCTATTACTGCAAGGCCAGACATGCTGCCTCCCTCCAGCCCTTTCACCAACTGTTCCTCCCAAAGCACCCACCACCTCTCTCCTGGGTTCGATAATTTGCTGCAGTGGCCACACAGAACTCACGGATTATGGGGTTTATTAGGGAAGCACCAGGCTACAACTCAAGTTCAGGAAGAATGCTCAGTCTCTCTCCCAGCCCACCGTCCCTCAGCCAACAGTCTCTCACAGTCTCTTTCCCAGCAGTGCTGGTCCCTCAGTGTCTCACTCAGCAATGCGTGTCTCTTGCATCTCTTTCCCAGCAGCACGTGTCTCTTTCCGCAGCACGTCTTCCTCCACTAGCAGTCAGAGAGTGTTCTGCCTCTAGGAGGCCTCCTTTTGAGCCTGGCAGGGTGGTCAAACTAGCCAATCATAGCATCAGAACTTTAAGCACCTGAGAGAGATTGGGCACCTCCCAGAACATTGTTTTGTGCCACTCCCAACAGAAATACTCCAGGTGGACACCTTCAGCAATCAGGAGCTCCTCAGTTGCTCATAGCAAATACCATCTTGGAGTTTACAAAGACTTATGGGTAGAAAAGCCACAAAAAGTAACTTACTACACTGCAGCAGTCAAGTACCTTAGGCACTACGTTACCATGTGCTATTTGGTATGATTATAGTAAAGCTATGTTTTACTATAAAAGTAAAGTTTGACTTTACTATAAAATACCCAAGTCATGGTATTTTCAATCACTTCATATGCATATATAAGCTGGACAGTAAATAAAGAAGAGTTGATGCCTTTGAGTTGTGGTGTTGGCAAAGAGTGCCAAAAATACCATGGACTGCCAGAAGAATGAACAAATCTGTTCTGGAAGAGCGCAGCCGGAATGCTCCTTAGAAGTGAGAATGGCCAGAGTTGGTCTCACCTACTTTGGTCATATTGTCAGAAGGGAACATTTTTTGGAGAAGGATACCATGATTGGTAAAGCGAGGGTCAATGAAAAAGGGGAAGGCCCTTAACGAGATGGACTGACACAGTGGCTTCAATGTTGGGCTCAAGCATAGCAAGGATTGTGAGGCTGGTGCAGGCCCAGGCAGTGTTTCATTCTGTTGTCCACAGGGTTGCTATGAGTCGGAGCCAACTCAACAGCACCTAACAACAACATCAACAGAACATACATAAAAGCAGGAATGAAATGATACATACACAGCCTATATAAAGTAGACATAATGTGTGTATAGTGTAGTTCCCAGGGAAGGAGCTTGGTGATGCCACTTTGGCTGCTCTGGATGCATATTGTCTCTTCAACAGCTCACTGCAAAACAAATGCTGAACCCTAATTTCACTTTTCACCTATTTTGATAAAAGTGAAAATCCTCCAGATTTCTTTCGGTTAGTAAAAATAGATACTAATGTAAGTCTCTCATAAAAGGGAAGTGGTGTGTGTAAAGCAGACTTTCGAAAAGCGGAGGATACCAGTATAACTTGACATTTTTCTTAGAATCTTGTATATAGGACAAGCCTTGCCGCTCCTCTCTGCTGAAGGATTCTTGGAACAGTAACCTCAAAGTGCCACACTCACAACTCTGTTTTGCCAGGCTATTCAGGTCCCAGTTGATGAGCTTCCTAACACATAAGTTATCAGCCTATCCTGGCTAAAACTGGCAAGACCCCAGAAGGGGGTCTGACCAAGAATGGCTAGCTGTAGGTTGCCTGGAAGCCAGAAGGTTGTCTGGAATGAGACCTGTACCCTACTATGCTAAGAGGTTGGAGAGAGATAGTCAGCAGGTAGAAGGCTCAGAGGAGGAAAGTCAGACATAAAAACCAGGAGCAGTAGAAAGCAGGCAAGAATAGATACCAAGATGAAACAGAATCCAGGCAGCAGAGAGATGTCAGTGCATGGTAGCAAGAGCAGTAAAAGCTGATTCACCTTGTTTTGTTGTTAGTTGCAGTGGAGTTGGTCGACTCATAAGGACCCATGTACAACAGAATGAAACATTGCCCAGTCCTGCCCAATCTTCACAAATGCTGACATGCTTGAGTGCATTGTTGCAGCTACTGTTTATTTTGTGTGCCTTCCAACCTACGGGTCTCATCTTCCAGCATTGCATCAAACAATCTTCTGTAGTGATCCATAGGGTTTTTAATGGCTAATTTTTGGTAATGCAGTGGGTTAAGTGCTGGGCAGCTAACTGAAAGTTCAGCCGTTTGAACTCACCAGCTGCTCTGCAGAAGAAATTTGTGGCAAACTGCTTCTGTCAAGATTTTGGCCTTGCTACCAATGCTAATCGCTCAGAAAGGGATCAAAGTTGGAGATCCAGGTTAGAGCGGGAGGAAAAATGTGGAACAAAATTCAAAAAACAAAAATGACCAGAATTACTGGTCAGATAGAAACTGGTAGAACCCCCAAGACTATGGCCCCAGGTTACCCTTTGGGCCTAGAAATGGACTTACTTCCATGGATTGGCTCTCAGCCCAACCATACAAGGACCTACATGCAGAACCCCAGGGAGATGCACACACCTACTCTAAGGAGATGCACACCTTAGATCAACAACCTTGAGACACCAGGCTGTCAGGGCAGCCCTGACAAAGAGAGAAAGCTGGACAGACAGGAACGCATAGATAAGAAGGGCACAGGAAGAGGGTAGACACAGGGAGAAGAGGGGAGGAGAGCTTTTTATGATTGGGGATGGTAATCGAGGCCATGAAATCAAATGTGCATGAACCGCTGAATGTAAAACAAATCTGCTTTGTAAATTCACACCCAAAGCAAAAAA
>NW_006921858.1:3737063-3738855 GCF_000298275.1 Orycteropus afer afer | reverse complement strand
TTATTTCTGACAATTTAGTATTAATCTTCTGGATTTCTATCTGTAGATTTAGAATCATTTCTAATTTTTCATTTATTTTGTCATTTTGTTCTTGTACTTTCTTCTGAAATTCTCCTAGGGTTTTGTCAGTGTTTTCCTTGATCTGTCTCCCAGTCCTTGGAAGATACCTAAATATAATTCTCTTGCATTTCTTATCAGGGAGTTCTAATGCTGCTTCTTTTTTGAAGATGTGTTCTGAGTCTGTATCCTTCTCCCTTTTTTCTACCACTTCATTTTGCTTCTTTGTGTGAACTGTGATGATCTCTTGTCTCTGAGACACTGTGAGATTGTTGTATTTATATCTCTGTTAACTGTTCATAAAAAAAGTAAGGGTGAGTCAGGCTCTTCTTGGTGGTCATTTATCATTGGCTAATTGGCGCAGAAAGAAGTGGTGGCTCTCACTCAATAAGTGGAGTGGCAGGAGGTGCGGATGTGGTTGTGTCATCTGGGCATGGTTGCTGTGTCCCACTCAGTTAGACAAAACAAGAATCTATAAACCATCAAAAAAAGTAAAATCAGGTGGACAAAAAACACACGGCATAAACACACAGGAACAATCACCAAAAAAAGGAAAAAGGAAAGAAAAGAAACAAATGCAATTTCTGGGGATAGAGCAATAAGAGAAAAAAAGTAGAGTAGGAGAATAATGAAGAAAAAAATGGAAAAAATGTAAAAGCAAAAGCGAGGAATGGGGTTAACCATGGAGAAAGAAAAAAATTGGAACCAGGAACAGGAAGAGAGAAAATACTAAAAATAGAACCTGAGAAGGGAAGAATAAAGAATAATAATAAAAAGGACAATAATAATAATAATAATAATTTTAAAACAGGCAAAAACAAACTATCTAAAAAAAAAAAGGAAGAAAAAAAATCTGGGCAGGGCGGAGCAGGGCACCCAGGGTACGTCCAAGCACACAGACTGGGATAGAATTCTTACCAGCCCAGAAGATGGGTGGGAATGAGGGATAGCCACACCTCCATTCACCAAGAGGGTGTGGGGTGTGAGAGTAACAAGGGGAGTAATGCACCTTTCCAGATGTTGGCATCCAGAATGTCCTTGTGGTTCCCAGCAAGTGAAACCTATTCTTAAATCCCTGCAATCTGGGAGAACGCTGTCACTTTAAATATCCAAAATGGCCCAACTGCTTGTAAACATTCAAAATGGCTGTGTCCTCTGGACAGGTAAAATTCCAAAGCTCAACCCGCCTTCCTCTTTGCTGCTTCCGCTTTTATTCACCACCCACAAGTGCAGTCCTCTGTGAAGTCCCTGGCTAGCAGGCTGATTTTTATGTTAATTCTTAGGTCCTAACACCATACAGCAATACCCAAGCTGTCTGTGCCATCAGGATCGCTGCCAGATCACAGCTCCATATGTCTCTTTTTTTGTGTTGTTTTCAATCAAATCAAATTCTTCTACTATTTAGAGTTAGTCCACTTCTCTATCCTTCCCTTCAAAGCTCAGAGCTCCAGGAATATCTTTTGTATCTGTGTTAATTGGTTCTCCTTTTCTTCGTTGAAGAGGGTCTGTGCAATCTTTCTGCCTATTCCGCCATCTTATTGGAACTCTCAGGCAAATGTTTTGGTGTGTATATTTTCAACCAATGGAGAAAAAAAACAAGAAATAGTGGAAAAAACATGTTTCAGTCTCTATGAGACCTGGTCGGGCAGAGATATGAGTCTCATTGTTTATTTACAAAATTTACTGAGCTCGACAGTGCAGGAGAGCCTCTATATGTTGGGAGAACAATGTAGAA
>NW_006921858.1:3732620-3735773 GCF_000298275.1 Orycteropus afer afer | reverse complement strand
AGTTGTACATATCTTCTTAACCATATATAATCTCTAAATAAGGACAATTATAGAGCCATATTTGTGCCTAACATGATACACTAACACACGTACAACTGAGATGCATTAACCTTATTTACATTTCACAATTCATAACAGGAAAGAAAAATATTTGATGCTCATATAAAATGAAGAAATATCACAATCACAGTCTTCATTTCTGCAACTGGTCACATGGTCATAGCTGATATTCAGAACTACTATCTTCTTCCACCACCCATTCTGTATTTCCCTTGCCTTCAGCAAGCACCTCAGCTGGTCGTGGTTCTTTGCTTGGTGGGGTGACCCAAACCTTCATTCCTGAAGGGTCTGGGCCATTAGTAGTCATTTCAGAATTGGGTTGCTGTAATTTTCTATTGACTTTAATCACAGGGCATGGGATACTAAGAGATGTCCTAAAGAATCTCCTGTAATCCAGACATATTCTTCTTTACCTCCATTATGTAATGTCAATCCAATTTCCCCTTGGTAATCAAGAGCTATCACACCAGATAGTACAGTAATGCCCTTCTTTGTCTGTTGATCCAGAGGCATGAGGAAGACAAAATGGCTGGGTAGCATTCTTAATTTCCAGTTCAATGCAATTGGTGTTGTGTCTCCAGGTGGGAGTGTTCCTCTCTTTGGGAATAAAAGTTCCAGACCCACAGAGCATAGGGTAGCAGGGACAGAAAGCTAAATTTTTTTGAGTAGATCACCAGGGGTAATAGTGGTACCACTCTCATTTCCACCCCTTGGTTCCTGGACCTGTGAATCTTGGCTATTGGAGAGATAGCACCATATATTGGACGCTGGTTTAGAGCATATACAGCCTCCTGGAGAACATTGCCCCAATCCTTCAAGGTATTGCCACCTAGCTGGCACCTTCATTGTGTTTTCAGTAGGCCACTCCATCGTTCTATCAAGCCAGCTGCTTCTGCATGATGGGGAACATGGTAACACCAGTGAATTCCATGAGCATAGGCCCATTGCCACACTTCATTTGCTGTGAAGTGAGTCCCATGATCTGAGGCAATGCTGTGTGGGATACCATGACGGTGGATAAGGCATTGTGTAAGTCCATGGATGGTAGTTTTGGCAGAAGAATTGTGTGCAGGAAAGGTGAATCCACATCCAGAATAAGTATCTATTCCAGTAAGAACAAAACACTGTCCTTTCCATGATGGAAGTTGTCCAATGTAATCAGCCTACCACCAGGTTGCTGGCTGATCACCCTGAGGAATGGTTCCATATTGTGAACTCAGTGTTGGTCTCTGCTGCTGGCAGATTGGGCACTCAGCAGTGGCAGTAGCCAAATCAGCCTTGGTAAGTGGGAGTCCTTGTTGCTGAGCCCATGCATAATCTCCATTCCTGCTTCCATGGCCACTTTGTCATGAACTCTTTGAGCAATGACAGAAGTAGCTGGGGAAAAAGGATGGGTGGTTTGCACTGAACATGTCATCCTATCCACCTGATTGTGAAAGTCCTCCTCTGCCGAGGTCACCTTTTTGTGGGCATTCACATGAGACACAAAATATCTTTACTCCTTTGGCCCAGTCAGATAGATCTATCCACAAACCTCTTCCCCATACATCCTTGTCACCAATTTCCCAGTCATGCTCCTCCAAGTCCCAGACCATCCAGCCAAGCCATTAGCCTCAGCCCACGAATCTGCATATAGTCACACATCTGGCCATTTCTTATTCAATGCAAAGTGAACAGCCATATGCATGGCTCGAAGTTCTCCCCATTGGGAGGATTTCCCTTCACTACTGTCCTTCAAGAAAGTCCCAGAAAGGGGCTACAGTGCTGCTGCTGTCCACTTTCGAGTGGTGCCTGCAAATTGCACAGAACCGTCTGTAAACCAGGCACGAGTTTTCTCTTCCTCAGTCAACTGATCATAAGGAACTCCCCATGATGCCATAGGTGCAGACTAGGAAGGTAATGTGACTGGAGTGGAGACCATATGCATTTGGGCCACTTTCTCATGCAACTTACTTGTGCCTTCAGGTCCTGCTCAAGCCTAATCTCTGATATACCACTTCCATTTAATGATAGAATGCTGCTGTGCATGTCCAACTTCGTGACTCTGTGAGTCAGACAACACCCAGTTCATGATGGGCAGCTCAGGCCTCATGGTGACTTGGTGGCTCATAGTTAGGCATTCAGTCTCTACTAAAGCCCAGTAACAAGCTAAAAGCTGTTTCTCAAAAAGAGAGTAGTTATCTGCAGAGGATGGCAGGGCTTTGCTCCAAAATCCCAAGGGTCTGTGTTGTGATTCACCAATAGGAACCTGCCAAAGACTCCAAACAACATCTCTATCTACTACAGACACTTCAAGCATCATGGGATCAGCTGGATCATAAGGCCCAAGTGGCAGAGCAGCCTGCACGGCAGCCTGAACCTGTTGCAGAGCCTTCTGTTATTCTGGGGCCCACACAAAACGAGCAGCTTTTCAAGTCACTTGATAAATAGGCTGCAGCAACACACCCAAATGAGGGATATGTTGCCTCCAAAATCCAAAAAGGCCCACCAGATGTTGTGCCTCCTTTTCAGTTGTGGAGGAAGCCAGATACAATAACTTATCCTTCATTTTAGTAGGAATATCTTGACATGCCCCTCACCATTTGACCCCTAGAAATTTCACTGAGGTGGAAGGTGCCTGAATTTTTGTTGAGTTAATTTCCTAACCTCTAGCATGCATATGTCTCACAAATAAGTCTAGAGTCATTGATACTTCTTCCTTACTAGGTCCAATCAGCATAATGCCATCAATAAAATGGACCAGTGTGATGTCTTGTGGAAGGGAAAGGTGATCAAGATCCCTACAGACCCTGCAGACTAAATTATGACAGAGTGCTGGGGAGTTGATATATCCCTGAGGAAGCACTGTGAAAGTTTACTGTTGGCCTTGCCGGCTGAAGGCAAATTGCTTCTGATGGTCCTTTGAAACTGGTATCAAGAAAAATGCATTGGCCAGGTCAATAGCTGCATACCAAGTACCAAGAGATGTACTAATTTGCTCAAGCAATGAAACCACATCAGGAACAGCAGCTGCAATTGGAGTCACCACCTGATTAAGTTTACAATAATCTATTTTCATTCTCCAAGATCCATCTGTTTTTTGCACAGGCCAAA
>NW_006921858.1:3722396-3732055 GCF_000298275.1 Orycteropus afer afer | reverse complement strand
GATGGAGCAATCTACTTCCATAGTGATACTGCCTCAGAAACCCAAGGAGGGGTCACTATGAGTTGGGTACAACTCGACAGCACATAACAACAACAACAATGAACAGTCACTCTCGTAAAAGACCTCAGATCCCTATGGGGAAGGCTGGGAGAAAGATTTACATTATAGATTTTTGACAATGTAGTGGGGCCCTTCATCAAAGGGACCCAGCCTCCCCTTCATTAAAGGGGTTGTGGGTCTGTAAATGGACTCAAGTCTGGGAACTGATTGAGAGGCTGTGACTCTGTATTCCGGTGATTCAATTTAGGCTTCTGTTTATGTGACCTAGAATTCTTCTGTCTACACAGATCAAGTAAATATTTAGTAGGTTTGCCATGTATTTTACTACTAGGAACACCATGCGCAAGTAGCCAATGCCATAATTCCACACAAGTCAGACTATTCTGATTACTGTTCCTACTTTGCTATCCATTATGGTAACCACACCCACCTTGCCTTTGTCAATTAACTGCTGCCACTTGGCCTCTACTACCATGGGGTCCAATCAGCCCCATCGTAATTAAGTGTCTTAGTTCAACTAAGGCAGTTCCCACTGTCAACTCTGGCTTACATAAAACAGCAATCACAGTAGTCTTCAAGGATGCTGGAGCTCATTTTGCAAATTTATTCCTTACTGAACTGGTGAAAGGAGTGTCTTCTGGACTCTCCATTTCTGGCTCTCGGGGTCTAATCTGATAAATCCATTCTAACGGGTCAAATTCCCTAAGTATATTCCCTAAGTAAACCAACCAAATAAACTATTAGATCCTTTCATAACCTCTTGAGCTGAAACTTTGAATGAAGAATTCATACTTAGTGGGCCTAAATCAATAAACTCAGACTGATTCAATGTTACATTCCTTGCACGATTATTCCCACACCCTCAGTAGCTGTGATAGTTGAAGATGTGTCAACTTGGCTGGACTCCAGTTGTGAGTGGTTGTTCCCATGATGGGATCAGATGACTGAGTTCTGAGCGGCTGGTCTGCCCAAGGGGAGTTTCCCCAGGGGTGTGGCCTGCTTGCAATGCTACTCCAAGGACAAGCTGGAAGAACGGCATTCCAGACTATATACTTCCTTGAGTGAGCGGCTCGCTGCTCGCCCTGGAGGTTTCGGATTCATCCTTTTTTGGGAACAGCAACCAGTGTGCTGCGTGCCAGCTTGATTCTCTCAGCTCTGTTGTGCTTACGGGAACCAGGAGGCTCTGGGCCTCATCTCCTCCAGAGACGAACTTTGTGGCTTGAACTCCCCTGCCGTGCATGCGAAAGCCAGGCGGCTCCGGGCCCCATCCCCCTCCAGAGATGAACTTTTCAGCTTGAACTTGTCGGCTTCTACATGCTTGTGAGCGATTTACCTAAGATAAATCTCTCTCTCTCTTTCTCTCTCTATAAATATATATATATATATACACTTTGCTGGTTTTTGTGTTTCTCTAGAGAACCCAATCCAACACAGTAGCCATTCCCATACATATTCTCCAGGTTTCTGTCTGTACATGTTAGCAAAATCAAGTACGTCTTTTCAGGTGTAGTGTACCACCTCCTCAGTCACACTTTGTATTTCACTTTTTTGGGGTTCACCTGGACTTTAGTTATAGGTCTAGCAGCAACAATGGGTGGTTGGGGCAGTTCCTGAGAACATTCAACAATGTCTTTCATGGCCTCTGCCACAGGCAATGACCCAGCAGGAACAGTTGGATTAATCCCATCAAACTGAGGTGGAGGGGATAATGGTTTTACAGTAACCCCTTCAGAGGGAGGGATTCAATAGAATTTACAAGTTCCATAACCTGATCTTCCTGACTATCTGCCCATATGTCCCCATTCCAGTTTCAGGATCCCATTTTTTTTTTCCAATCAATGCCCTCACTTTTACTTCAGACACCATTCTGGATTGGTAATTTAATTGGCATTGTAATTCAGCCACCCTTACAATAAGATTCTGGGTTTAGTTTCTGGCAATATCAGCTCTGTTACTAGAAGAAATAAGACTTTCTTTTAGAGCACAACTAGAAATATTGAGGTCTTTTATGCAGCACTTAAGCTGTGACTCAGCAGCCCTGAGCTCATCTTGCTCTTTCACCACTTTGTCTAGAGTAAGTAGGACCAATCAACCAGTTTCCTTACATTCCTATTGCTGACAGAATTGCAGAAAAGTATCAAATATGCGATCACCCAGTGCTTCATTTCTCAAAAGTACTTGATCTAAGATGGTGCTATTTTGCATATTAACATATTAACATAATATTAGCATATTAACGTTGCCACCTCATGCCACGGATTAGCAGGGCCCTCTTTACTAACAGAGGCATGGTCATCAGTGTCTTTACAATTAATCAAATTGGAGAACCAATTTAGGAAGGCCATCCTTATAATTTTGTCTCTCTAGAACCGCTCCCAGTACCAAATGTGTTAGACTGGGTTCTCTAGAGAAACAAAACCAGTAAAGCTTATATATAGAGAGAAAGAGAAATTTATCTTAGGAAAGTGACTCACACACTTATAGAAGCTGGCAAGTCCCAACTTCTTGGATCAAACGTCAAGCTGGAGGCTTTTCCCAACTCACGCAGCTGCAGGGGCTGAGGAGTTCAAGGGTGGCAGGCAAGTATACTGGCTGCTGACTCCAACGAATGATGAATCCAAGATCTCCAGGCTGAATGGTGCATTGTTCACTCACAGACAGTTGCAGGCAGCACAACAGAATCTCGATCCACAGAAGAGTGTCTCTTTTCCCAGGATGTCCATAAATATACTGGAAGCAGGCCACACCCCTAGGGAAACTCGTTTTCAATGGACTGGCTGCTCAAAACATATACATCTGATCCCATCATTGGAATAACTCACATCACAATTGCATAAACCACACAGAATTGTGGTGCAGCCAAGTTGACACACAGCTCCAACTATCACATAGCCCCACACTCAAGTGGGACCCAACACTTGGGTTTGATGCTCTACAATCACCATCTTTTAATTCTTTATGTTGTATCTTTGCAATTTGTAAGTGAAGTGGATGGCAGCATGGCTCCACCTCCCTATCCCTGCCCATGTTGTCTTCTACCTTGACAAAGACCTGAGCACTAGCACAGGGAAGACCAAGGTCAAGCATACTCAACCCCATGACATCTCCAGTGGGCGTGGTGGTGGTTATGCCACACGAGTCTGGTGGACTGCTGTCTGGAGGCCATGTCTTGGCGGGGGTGAGTTTCTTGCCTCCTCCTAAACCAGATATCCAGTGCGTATCAGTGTGGAGGTTAAAAGCTCCTTGATAGTTACCAGTCTGCAGTAGGTAGAGAAGGCAGGATCATGGGAAGCAGAGGTGCCTGACCTGACTACCCCATGCCCTGCCCAGCCCTAGCCAGAGTACAGCTCATTGGTGGAAGAGGAAACAGGCAATTGTGTAAGGCTGTACTCTTCCATGTTCATAAGGGTCTGTGCTCACCCAGATAGTACTCATCCTCAGCTGGGGGAGTCTCTCTTAGCCTTTCAGACCTTCCAGAATTTGGCCTGTGCTTGTGTCTTTTGGCCAGCTTAAGGCACCATCTAGAATGAGCCAGGGAATATGAACTTTGTAATTTTGGTGATTGTGCAGACAAGTTAAATGCTCTGATATTTGCATTTAAAACTGGCATTGCACAACATAAAGATGAATGGAAATTCATACTAATAATTGAAATTTTTAATTTTTCTTAGAATAACATTTAATAGCAAATCACGAGCAACAACAAGCCAAGAAAGAGAGAGATTGAGACTGTGAAAGAAAGAGAAAGCTTTAAGCATACCTTGTTGTTGTTGTTGTTAGTTGCTATGGAATCGATTCCCACTATGGATTCCCACTATCGATTCCCATAGTGATCTCATGTGTGTCAGAGTAGAACTGTGCTCCATAGGATTTACAATGGTTGATTGTTTGGAAGCAGGTCTCCAGGTCTGTCTTCCAAGATGCCTCTGGGTAGATTTAAACTGTCAACTTTTGGGCTAGTAGTCAAGTGCTTTACTGTTTGTGCCAACCAGTGACTCTTACCTTACTTTTAAAAATAAATTTTTCCTGCTTTTGGAATGAGGGACTCTGCATTTTCATTTCGTACTCTCACAAAAAGCCAGAACTGGTCAAAGACACTACATACAAAGTTCAAGCCTTACATCTCCTCTAATGGAGAAACACCTCACAACATATACTTATGTACACACACAAAAAAAACTGAACCCTTTTACACAGCTACATATCAATAATTGCAGATCATATAGAGAACTTCATCTAGAATAAGTTCTCCAAGAGTAACACCTCAAAATCCCCCTCACCTAGCACATAAAAAAACAAAACAAAACAGTGCCATTGAGTTGATTCCAACTCATAGTGACCCCATTGGGTTTCCTAGTCCATAAATATTTACAGAAGTAGATTGCCCTGTCTTCCTTCCACAGAGTGGCTGGCAATTATTGATTGAAGTAGATCACCAGGTCTGGGTGGGGTTTGAACTGCCAGCTGTCTGGTTAGCAATCAATTGCCTTAGGCACTATGCCACCAGAGCTCCTTAATGCCTATCAGGAGCTCAGCAAATGCTTGTTGAATTGAACCACACTCAGGCTTTAGAGAGAAGACAAGCATTACTGATTTTTTTTTTTTTCCAAAATGGAATTAGCTTTATTGTTTGATTTTTTTCCCCTTCATTCAAAAAACAATACATATGCATTGTACAAATGAAAATTCAGACAATACAAGGGTGACCTAACTCCAGGTAGGCTGAGAATTGGCAGGAAGAACCCAACCAAGCACGTCCAGTGTTATGTTACATTAATGAGTTATCTGAGAATACCTGTTGCCATTGAATGGTTCTGACTCATATACACTCTGTGTGTGTCAGAGTAGAACTGTACTCCATAGGGTTTTCAAAGGCTGATTTTTCTGACATCGGTCACTAGGCCTTTCTTCCAAGGTAACTCTGGACAGACTCAAACCTCTAACCTTTCAGTTAGCAGCTGAGTGCATTAATCATTTCCATCACCCAGGGCTGAAGACCACCACTCCTAGCTGAGGATGACAGAATCTTCACAGAGGCAGAAGCAGTCTATCCCAGGCCAGTATGTCTTAGCAAAGACAGCTCCCATTGCCCTGCTTTGGACTCTGCATTTTCATTTTGCACTCTCACAAAAAGCCAGAACTGGTCAAAGACACTACATACAAAGTTCAAGCCTTACATCTCCTCTAATGGAGAAACACCTCACAACATATACTCATGTACACACATAAAAAAGACTCCAAAGCAGGGCAATGGGAGCTGCTAGAGAGACCATCCCTGCAAGTATGATCCCATAGAACATAAGGTTTTGCATGACTCAGACCTCTTAGGGCCAGGGTTTATGTCACCGTTTAGGAATAACTTACATAACCCATGCACTTGTGATTCTGAGGGTGTTTAAAAACATTGGTCCACATTGCCTTTCTCATCCAGGCCCTCATCCAGGAGGAAAGGATGCAGTACTCAAATAGTCCTGGAAAAGATCTGTCTCCAGCTTTTCAGCATTCCAGAAAGGCTATTTCCTCACAACGACTTTTATAAGGTAGTCTTGGGTGATACAAACAGTCAAACACTCAACTACTAGCTGCAAGATTGGCAGTTCAAACCCCACCCAGACCTGGGGATCTACTTCTGAAGCTTTGGAAACACTTTGGAGCAGTTCTACTGTTATACACAAGAGGTCACCATGGGTAGGAATTGATTCCATGACAACTAACAACAATAGCCTTGAAAGGACTTTGAACTTAAAGACAAGTGTGCATCTCCAGAGAATGAGAGAGGAGGGCTGCAGCGAAGGCATGTGTAATTTAAGTGCACCACAAGCTTTTCTGAAGCAGCTCGACTTCATCCCCTGCTTCCTGACAAATCATCTGCTTTTTGTCTACCAAGCTAGATAACGTATAGCATGTCTGTAGGAACTGCTTTTGTATTTGGGAGGTTTTTTTGTTTTTGTTTCAAAGTGGCTGTTTTCTGTTTTAGCATGCAGCACCTTTCTCTTCTTAACTCATCCAGGCATCTTGCCTTTATTCCCAAACTGTGATCTTTATGACTCCCAACGGCATTTTAGAGAGCTGTGAAATATATGCGCTGTATCTTGATGGTGGTGGATGGTTTTATTGGGTGAAGACATATATGTAGTTAAAGCATCCCCTTACCAATCTTCATGAGATCAGCAAAGCACAAAATGCAGAGGCCATTCCAGCAGAGAGGAGAGTGAGCGTGTTTGATTGGAGGCAGCCACCACAGAATTTCTTGGCATGGTATTTTATTTCTTCTGCTTTTCTCCTTCAGCAAAAAGTACTTTGCATAGATAATATAAGCAGAATTTCTGGCATTCAGGTCATAAGACTGTAGGACACTGACAAAAATGCAAGAGGACCCATGATAAAATATTAATACACTCTTCTTTACATCAAAAAATCCCTGTGTGACACAGTCAGTTTGCACTTGACTATGAACCCAAAGATTGGCAGTTTGAACCCACCCAAGAGTGTCACAGAAGAAAGGTCTGGCAATCTGCTTCCATAAAGATTACAGCCAAGAAAATCCTATGCAGTAGTTTATACTCTGTAAAACACAGAGTTGCCATGAGTTGGAGTCAACTCAATGACATCGAATCTGATGGAGGTTTTTGGCTGTAGCAGCAGCACTGGGAGGCTGAGGCAGAACATTAGGTTAGGAGGCAGACCTGAGTTCTAATCCTACACTGCCACTGACTGGGCCAATACCTTGAGCTTCTGTCTTCTACCAAATTTCCTCATTTTCAAATTTAGGATTTAGAGTGAAGGTGTTCTTTATGGTCCTCTGCAGTTCTGGAACCCCAAGATTCTCTTGTTTTTCACCATAAATACTAACTTCAACATCAAATTTTAGAGTATTAATTCATCCTTCTTTTCATAAAGGACATTTATTGGGAAAAGGCATGTGAAGAACAAAGTGGGGGGAGCCAGAGAGGTGAAGTGAGTAGTCAGATTGCAATGCGGGCCCAACTCCAGTGACAGAGAGAAGGAAGGAAGGTTGGTTAGGCAGACTGCAGCACAATTCTAAGGGAAGTGTGGGCCAGGGCCAAGGGGTATCCTCTAGCAGGAGTCCCCCATCACAGCAGTCCTGTGTTGGGCAGGCATTAGTATCCCTGCTCAGTGGTTGGCTGAGAGCAATCTAGGGAAGCGTGATCCTGGCACAAAGCAGCTGTGGATATAGAGTGTAGCCACTGGGGCTGCCTAGCAGTTACACTCCCGTTACAGGAGATTAGAATGGCTCGTTTCCACGACCACCAAAAGTCTAAGTTTGTAAAGTGTGTCGTTTGTTTGCTTTTTAATTTTTTCATCATGAACCATTTTCAAGTATACATAAAAGTAGAGTGATTAGTCTGATAAATGCTTATACCCTTCACCTAAGTTCAACAATTGTCAAGATTTTGCCATATTTCAAATATTTTTTCTTTTCTTCATTTATTCCTTAATTCCTTCCTTCCCCTTTCCTCTCTCCCTCCCTCCCTCCCTCCCTTCCCTCCATTCCTTATTTTCCTTTCTGCTAAAATGCTTTAAAGCAAATTCCAGATATCATGTCATTTCATGCCTACATACTTCTAAAAATTATAGATGTTTTCTTATGTAGCCCAATGCCATTATTATACCAACAAAATTAAAACAAGATCCTTGATAGGATATAATAACCAGTCCACATAGAAATTTCCCCAACTGTCTGAAAATATCTTCTTATAAATGTTCAAATCAAGATAAACATTATCATATTTGTTTGTCTGCCTCTTAATTTTTTTTTTTTTTTGATCTTGAGTAATTCCTCCCCTGTCCCACTTTTTATTTTTCTTCTTCCCATTGACTTGAAGGAACTGGGACAATTGTCCTGTGGAATGTTCTATCTTCTGGCTTTATCTATTGCTATGATTATTGCTGTTATTTGCTATTGAGTCAGCTCTTAACTCATGGTGGCCCTTTGCATACCATAATGAAACACTGATATGACATGTAAGACTTTTTTTTTTTTAGCAAATATTCTACTCATCCTCACTCAGATGCCATAGGAGAAGTATATTTCCTGCTGCTTTTTTGTTGGGCCATGGAATATGACAGAAGGTACAATGTGCCACTTTGGAGTATTAAGAGGCATCACGAGTTTCCACTTGTCCCTCTGGGAGTTTCTGACCTCTGCTGGTGGGTAGCCGCTGCCCCTTCCAACCTCAGCTCCCAGATAACAAGAGCAGAGTTTCCAGGCCCACTCCCACTGCTGGGAGTGGGGGAATAAATTATTATTGTTGTAAATTGCTCAGTTTTAGAGTCATTTGTTATGCAGAATTATTGTAGCAATTAGCTAACTAATACATTGGCTTCCTTATAACATTGTTTAACTTGTTCCTCTACCCACCTTATTTTCTCCAATTAGAAAGAAAACTGTAAACATTTTATTAGAATCGGATGCAGTATTTTTGGCAGGACTATTTCATAGGTAAGGAGCTCTGGTGGTGTAGTGTCTAAGGCATTTGACTGATAACTGAAAGATTGGTGGTTCAAACCCACAAGACACTCCACGGAAGGAAGACTGGGCAATCTACTTCGTAAAGATCTACTGTCTCAGAAACCCCAAGTGGTACTATGAGTCAGAATCGACTCAGTGGCAGTGAGTTTGGTTTTGGGTTTGGTTTATTTCATAGGTGAAGGAGCTTTGGTGATGCAGGGCATAAGGCATTTGGCTGCTAACCAGAAGGTTGGTGTTTCAAACCCACTAATTTCTCCATGGAAGGAAGATGAGGCAATCTACTTCTGTAAAGATTGAGAGCATTGGAAACCCAATAGGGGTCGCTAATGGGCTCAACAGCAGTGGGTTTAGTTTTTGTTTTTTACTTCAAAGGTAGTGGTTGTATACTTTCTGTCAGGATACATACTATATTCATTCAGTTATCTTAGTGATTCTAAAATTAGTCAATGAGATGACAACCTGATCCCCTATTATTTCAGAGTTCCTCATAAAACATATATCTAATGGTTTCATGCATTGATGATGCTTGCTTGAATCAATTATTTCTTTAGGGTTTGCAAAGTAATGGTTTTCTGACTCTTTTCCAATTATTTGCTGGAATTCCTCGGGTAACAAAAAAGAATTTTTCTTTAATAGTTTTTCTGAAATATGATTGCTCAGAAAAGGTCAATTAAATGCTTATTTTTTACATTTAGTTGCCAATTTCCAGAGTAACAAATTGACTCCTCACTTACCTCCAATAGTGACTATTGCTTTTGTCATTGATTTTTGCTTTCTATTTTTTAACCAATATTATCAACTCATAGTAGGTTGGTTTGCGGGGAGGGAGAGTGTTTCTTTGTACTCCAATTAGATTCAATGTGTTTCAATTAATAGGTAGTTTTTCCTTTTTTACGCTTAAATGATCTTATCTTAGCAATGTGACTTCCTTCATGTTACTTCCTATGTTCTTATTAGTGTTAGTCTCTTCTAGCTTCCTTGATTTCCAGATCTAAAAGGTGTCTTGGGTACAACTTGTATATATCTTGCCCTGGAGCTGGGATCAGTCATTCCCTCAAAGAATCCTAATTCCTTTTTGTGGATATAGTATTGGGCAACCAAAATC
>NW_006921858.1:3702203-3722296 GCF_000298275.1 Orycteropus afer afer | reverse complement strand
TATAAATTTTTTAGAGAAAAAAATCATAAGTTTTTAGCTCAAATTTTACATTATAGGATTTTTACTTCCCTTTTAAAATTTTATATTTATAACTTTTTTCATTCCACTGAAAGTCCTGGCTCCTTGTATGGGTTGGCTTACCTGCTTTCCCAGCTCACTACATTTTGCATAATTTATTTAATCCAGGATACAATTGTCAGACTGCTATTACATGTATTGATTTATATTGTGATTGAAGTTATCAGTACATATACAGCAGCACCCAAGCCACATAATCACATGATAACCTTAAGAGGATACATACTTACTGGGTCAATGTTTTCACAAGTGGAGTGACTTCAAACCCTGAACAAGGAAGGGGGAATGGTAGGTTGGTTTGCGGGGAGGGAGAGTGTTTCTTTGTATTCCAACTATTGACTTAGGCTGAGTTTTCTAGAGAAACAAAACCATTGATGCTGATATACGTATATGTAGAGAGATTTATCTCAAGGATATTGCTCATGCGGTTATGTTATTGTTGTTAGATGCTGTCAAGCAGATTCTGACTCATAGTGACCCTGTATACAACAGAATGAAACACTGCCCAGCCCTGTGTCATCTTCATAATATTTGAGCCCATTGTTGCAGTCACTACATCAATCCATCTCACTGAGGGTCTTCTTTTTTTAAATTTTGTATTATTCTATTTATTTATTTATTTTATTGTGATTTGGGTGAAAATTTACAGAGCAAATTCACTTTCCATATAGCAGATCACATACACTTTGTCTCATGACATTGACCACAATTTACCACAATACAATAGCTCCCCTCCGTCTTCCTCCTGATAGTTACCTTTTCCCTGTGTTCATTCCTTCATGTGCTCCTGCCCCCTGAGCTGTCCCCCTGTGCATAAACAGCTCTTCTTTCTTCCATGATTCTTCTCTCCAAGGAGTGTATCTACCTAATATAAATGTTCAGCTCATATGCCTATCTTTTGTTTGGCTGAAAGCCACAGGTGTGGGTTCAGTTCCAGACCTGAAGGACAACTAGGGGCCATAGACTCTGTGGTTCCATCAGGCTCTATTAGACCAGCAAACCTGGTCCCACCCTTTTTCTTTCCCCCAAATGATTTTGAGTTTTGTTCCACATTGTTCTCCCTCTCTATCCAGAATCTCCTACATAGATCCTCCTCCAAGTGGTTGACAGTGGTAGCCAGGCACCATGTAGTTCTTCTGGTCTCATAGTTGTACAGGCTGTGGATCGCATGGTGTACCAGCTGCTAGGACTAATTGTTTCCCTGATTCTTTGGTTTTCTTCATTCTTCTTTGCTCTGGATGAGGAGAGACCCATCATTGCATCTAGATGGCTGCTTGCAAGCTTTTAAGATCCCAGTCGCTATTCGCCAAAGTAGGAGGTGAACAATGTTTTGTGTAGTATGGTATGCCAATTGAGCTTGATGTCCCCTGTGATAATGGTCCTGAGCTCACAGGTTCAACTACTTGGTCCCTCTGGGTAACTTGCTGTGACCAAGAAGTGACTACAACCTTGTCCCTTGTCAGCTGTAGTATACACCTGGGAATTCTTACAGATCATACAAATACACTTATAGGACCATCGTCTGCCAACCCTATGCATGGTCTTGGGTACACTTCTAGGTCTTCTTCTTTTTTTGTTGACCTTCCACTTTACCAAGAATGATGTACTTCTCTGGGGACTAGTCCCTCCTGATAACATGTCCAAAGTATGTGAGACAGAATCTCACCATCCTCACTTCCAAGGAGAATTCTGTACCTCTTCCAAGACAGATTTGTTCATTCTCCTGGTAGTCCATGCAGTTGTAGAAGCTGGCAAGTCCCATGTCCATGGCTCAGACATCAGATGGGAGGCTTCCCCTGACTCATGTAGCTGCAGGAGCTGAAGAACCTGAGATCAGCAGGTAACATAGCAGACTGCTGGTTTACAGGCTGTGAAGAATAATGAATCCCAAGACTGGCAAACAATACATCAGGCTGCTGCCTCAAGCCCGAAGAAGTGGAGGTCAGATGATGAGCCAGATGCAGGATCCATAGCATGCAGGAAGCCAGAGAGCTTTGTCAGAACATTCATATATATTAAATGCAGGTACAAACTCAAGGAAATTCCCTTTGAATTGATTGGTGGCTTGTAGCAGATCTCATTATAGAGGTGAATACATTATATCAGCTCTCATTGTGGGGATAACAATATCATTAAATAACTGCCGAACTATATCGTAACTGCCAAACCACTGAGAATCATGGCCCAGTCAAATTGCCATACAACCTTAACCATCACATTGACAAAAAAAATACATAACTGAATGTAGAAAGATTAAATTGTAAAAATTGCAGACAAATGGAAAACAAAGACAAGCAAAAAAAAGAAAAAAAATTTGCCTGAATGCCTGCTCCTCATAGACAATAATGTTAACCACTAACCAACTGCCATAAAGCCAACTCTGACCCCATGTATGTCAGAGTAGAACTGTGCTCCCTAGGATTTTCAGTGGCTGATTTTATTTATTTATTTTTTGAGGTAGATCACCAGGCCCTTCTTCCCAGGCACCTCTGGGTGGACTTCAACTTCCAACCTTTCAGTTAGCAAATGAGCACATTAACCATTTGCACCATCCAGGAGCGCCAATGTAAACCATTAGCTATTAATACATAGTTTTGAGCAATCAGAAGAATAACGAGGGACTCAGGTAGCCAGACACAGTATCCCACAAAGTATTTGAGGATACCCTGGCCCTTGTATGACTCTATTCCTAGGATGAGAGTGTCAAAATCAAGTGAGGAACCATAGCTCATACCAGATAGTAAGAGGGAATTGAATATAGGATACTAGCTACAAATACGTTGGAATAGATGAAAAGTCAACTAGAGCACAGTGAAGCAGCCCAGCAATTAGAATTAGCAAGAAATTGCTACCACCCCTAGGACTGGAAGGGCCAGAAAGAGGTAATAGTGCTGGAGTCAGCAATCAAGGCACCTGGAAAGAATTAGAACTGTGTTGGAAACTGCTTGATGGAAACTAGGATCATGGTGGGAGAAGCTGAGGCAAGAATTAGAACTAAGGAGGGAGAGATTCTTTGACAGGAACTGAAGCCACAGAGATCAACCACTGCCAGAGAAGCCACCGAAACTAAGAGAGAAGGAAAGAAATACCCTGGCTTCTCCTTTCCTTTCACCCACCAGTCTCCCACCATTGAGTAAATCTAGGTGGGAGCTGGTTGGTAAGGGAGCCTGAGAAATGTAGTTCGTAGGACTCAGAACTCCTTAAGATGTCAAACAGAATAAGATAGGGATAAGGAGTGAATATGAGAGCAAACAGGTCATGAAGGAGAGAAGTAGCTTTTAGGTATGTGGTAGGTGTATAATAGGAGCTCTGGTAGCATAGTGCCTAAGGCACTTGACTGCTAACCAGAAGGCTGGCGGTTCAAACCCACCAGCCACTCCTCGGAAGGAAGGTTGGGCATTCCTACTTCCATAGTGATACTGCCTCGGAAACCCAAGGAGGGGTCGCTATGAGTCAGGGCTGACTCGATGGCAAATAACAACAACAACAGGTGTATAATAATGTTGGATTTCAGTGTAATACACTGGAAGGACTCTGAATTAGGATCAGGAGACCTGAGCTCTAGTTCCTCTTCCACTATGGTCTCACTTTATGTCATTGAACTTGCCCTTGTAAAATTTTGTTTTAAATTTTAAAAACAATTTACCTGTAAAAAAAACATATGGAAAGAGGGAGGAGGTGAAGAAAGGGAAAATCCCATTATTTTAAAACCATGGTTTTCAGTTTTGTGTTAGTTTATATGAGACACTGTTTTCATGAATATTAATCACAAAGTACATACAATTTTCTGTTTTTAAATCACTTTCATAAACGTTTTTAATGTTTCTACACTCTCTGTAATTATTATATTTAATGTTTGCCTATTCCATTCAGTGGGAGCTCTGGTAGCGTAGTGCATAAGGTGTTTGACTGCTAACTAGAAGGCTGGCAGTTCAAATCCATCAGTCATTCCTCGGAAGGAAGGTTGGGCAATCTACTTCCGTAGTGATACTGCCTCAGAAACTCAAAGAGGGGTTGCTATGAGCTGGATCCGACTCGATGGCAGTGAGTTTGGTTTGATTGTTTTGGTATTCCATTGAGTTGGTGTAACTGTAATTTAGTAATCAGTCTCCTCTCTTTCAAACTTTACATTCTACCATTTTTTTCTATAATTTAGATAATAGTGCAAAGAATATCTCACATATATGCATTTATTCTTGTATTGGATTATTCTATTGGATGACTATGTCAAATTGTATTTGTATGGCTTTTTTATACACTTTGCTAGACACTGTAGTGATTTATAACACCACAAACAATCTATAAGTGTGTCAGTTGTACCATATTATTAATATTTGCATCTATTTTTTAATGTTTGCTATGTAATAAGCATATAATTGTATTTTTTCCTCTTCCTTTAGCATAAACTCACTGTCCCCTAAGTTTCCTATCTAATTCTTTGAGTTGCTGTTCTCAAATTGATCCCATAGAGAGAGATCTCAAAAGAACATAATCCTCAATGCAGACATTCCTTTTACTAGTTAAGTTAAACAATTGTTCTTGTTTGTTTCTTTCTTTGTTTCTCTTCACCTGAGTTAATATGTGTCTACCCTATAGTTAGAGGTTTACCCTTCCTTCCCCACCCATCCCTAGTTGCACTCAAACAATATTTCTTTTTGTATGAAACCCTTTTCTTGACTTTTTACAATAATAATACCCTTTTGTGATTGACTAACTTCACTCAGCTTAATGGCCCATAACTTTATCCATGTTATGAGATGTTTTGCAGATTCATTATTATTCTTTAATATTGCATTATATCCCATTGTGTGTAATGTCATAATTTGTTGATCCATTCCTCCATTTATGGCCATTACATTGTGTCTATATTTTTGCCATTGTGCTAAGTGCTGTGATGAATGTGGATGTGCGTGTATCTGTTTGTGTCAAGGCTCTTATTTCTCTAGGATATACATCTAGTAATAGGGTAATTGGATCATATGGTGTTTCTATTTCCAGCTTTTTGGGGACATGCCATAACATCTTTCACAGTTGTTGCACCATTTTACATTTCCACCATCAGTATGTAAGCGTTCCAGTCTCTCTACACCCTCACCAGCATTTGTTGTTTTCTATTTTTTTCATCTTTGCTGTTAGTGCTGGGATGAGATGATACCTCATTTTTGTTTTGATTTGCATCTCTCTTTGAGTTGGAAATGACTCAATGGCAGTGAGTTTAGTTTTGGTTTTAATGGCTGATTATTAGCATCTCTTCATGTGTTAGCAGCCTGAATGTCTCCTTTGGTGAAGTGTCCGTTCGTGTTTTCTGTTCAATTTTTAATTGGATTATTTGTCTTTTTGTTGTTAAATTGTTCAATTTTCTCTAAATTTTAGAGATTAGCCCCTTGTCTGATATGTCATTGCTAAAATTTTTTTTCCCAGTCTGTGAGTTCCCTTTTCACTCTTTCGGTGAAATCTTTTGAAGTGTATAAGTGTCTAATTTCAGCAGGGCTCAGTAATCTACTTTGTCTTCTGGTGCTTGTACATTTTTAGTTATATTCAATACTGTATTTATGCCCTGAATTAGGGCTCCTAAATTTATCCCAGGAGCTCTGGTAGCATAGTGCCTAAGGCACTTGACTGCTAACCAGAAGTCTGGTGGTTCAAACCCACCAGCCACTCCTTGGAAGCAAGGTTAGGCAATCTACTTCCGTAGTGATATCACTTCAGAAACCCAAGGAGGGGTCGCTATGAGTCAGGTCTGACTTGAAGGCACATGACAACAACAACAAATTTATCCCTATTTTTTCTTTGATGGTCTTTATGGTTTTAGGTTTTACTTTCAGATTTTTGATCCAACTTGAGTTTATTTTTGCATATGGTGTGAGACAATGTACCATGGACTGTTAGAAGAACAAACAAATCTGTCTTGGCAGAAGTAATGTAATGCTCCTTAGAAGCAAAGATGATGAAACTTTGCTTTTCATTCTTTGGACTAGTAGGGACTAGTCCATGGAGGATATCATGCTTGGTCTATTAAAAATGAAATATATATCAAAAAGACAGGAAAGGAAGAAAAGACCAAAATGGATAGCAGGAGAGACTCTGAAACTTGCTGTTGAACAGAGAATAACTAAATCAAAGGGGAAAAATGAAATAAGAGCACTGAACAGAAGATGTCATAGGGCAGCTCAAGAAGACAAAGTAAAGTATTATAATGAAATGTGCAAAGACCTGGAGTTAGAAAACCAAAAGAGAAGAACACGCTCAGCATCTCTTAAGCTGAAAGAACTGAAGAAAAAAATTCAAGCCTCAAGTTGCAATGTTGAAGGATTCTATGGGCAAAATATCGAACAATGCAGGAAGCATCAAAAGAAGATGGAAGGAACGCACAGAGTCACCATACCAAAAAGAATTAGTTTATGTTCAGCCATTTCAGGAGGTAGCATATGATCAAGAACCAATGGTATTGAAGTAAGAATTCCAAGCCGCACTAAAGGCATGGTGAAAAACAAGGCTCCAGGAATTGATGGAATGTCCATTGAGATGTTTCAACCAACAGATGCAGTGTTGGAGGTGCTTACTCATTTATGCCAAGAAATATGTAAGACAGCTACCTGACCAACCAATTTGAAGAGATCCATATTTGTGTCCATTCCAAAGAAAGGTGATCTAACAGAATGTGGAAATTATCGAGTAATATCAGTAATATCAAATGCAGGTAAAATTTTGCTGAAGATAATTCAAAACTGGTTGCAGCAGTATATTGGCAGAGAACTTCCACATATGCATGCTGGATTCAGAAGAGGACATGGAATGAGGAATAGCATTGCTGATGTCAGATGGATTATGGCTGATAGCAAAGAATACCAGAAAGACATTTGCTTGTGTTTTATTGACTATATAAAGGCATTCAACTATGTGGATCATAACAAATTATGGATAACAGTGCAATGAATGGGAATTCCAGAATTGTGCTCATAAGGAATGTTTACATAAACCAAGAGTCAGTCATTTAAACACAACAAGGAACACTGTATGGTTTAAAATCAGGAAGAGTGTGTGTCAGGGTTGTATCCTTTCACCATACTTATTCGATCTGTATACTGAGCAAACATTCTGAGAAGCTGGACTATATGAAAAAAAATGTGACACCAGGACTGGGGGAAGACTCAGTAACAGCCTGCAATATGCAGATGACACAATCTTGCTTGCTGAAAGTGAAGATGACTTGAAGTACCTACTGAGGAAGATCAAAGATTACAGTCTTCAGTATGGATTACATCTCAATATAAGGAAAACAAAAATCCTCACAACAGGACCAGTAAGCAGCATTATGATAAATGGAGAAAAGACTGAAATTGTCAGAGATTTCATTTGCCTTGGATCCACAATCAACACCCATGGAAGCTGCAGTCAAGAAATCGATTCATATTGCACTGGGCAAATCTGCTGCAAAAGATCTCTTTAAAGTGCTGAAGAGACTTTGAAAACTAAGATATGCCTGACCTAAGCCAAGATATTTTTAGCAGCCTCATATGCATGTAAAAGCTGGACAGTGAATAAGAAAGACCAAAGAACAATTGATGCATTTGAATTGTGGTGCTGGCAAAGAATACTGAAAATACCTTGGACTGCCAGAAGAATGAACAGATCTGTCTTGGAGGAAGTAAAGCAGAATGCTCTTTAAAGGCAAGAATGGCCAGACTCACCTATTTTGGGAGCTCTTGTAGCATAGTGCCTAAGGCACTTGACTGCAAACCAGAAGGCTGGCTGTTCAAACCCACCGGACACTCCTCAGAAGGAAGATGGGGCAATCTACTTCCGTAGTGATACTGCCTCGGAAACTCAGGGAGGGGTCGCTATGAGTCAGGTCCAACTCGACGGCACATAACAACAACAACAACAACTATGGTCATGTTGTTAGAAGGAACCAGCCATTGAAGAAGGCTGTTGTGCTTGGTAGAAGGTCAGCGAAAAAGAGGAAGGCCCTCAATGAGATGGATTGACACAGTGGCTGTGATGATGGGCTCAAGCCTAGCAAGGATTGTGAGGATGGCACAGAACAGGGCAGCATTTAGTTCTGTTATACAAAGGGTCATTATGAGTCAGAATTGACTTAACAACACCCAACAACACAACAAAAACAATGGCTAATGATTGCAAGCATTTCTCATGTGTTTGTTAGATGCCTGAATGTCTTCTTTGATGAAGGATCTCTTCATGTCCTCTGACCATTTTAAAATTTGATTCTTTGTCTTTCTGTTGTTGAGTTGTTGGTGTTCTCTATAAACTTAGAGATTAGTCCCTTGTCTTATTGGTTGTTCCTTGTCTGGTCAGTTGTTTTTCTCAATGTGTGAGTGCTATTTTACCTTTCTGGTAAAGTCTTTTGATGTGCATAAATGTTTGATTTTTAAGAGGTCCCAGTCATCTAGTTTGTCTTCTACTGTTCATGTGTCTTTTGTCATGTTTAATAGTATACTTTTGCCATGTATTAGGGCTCCTCAGTTTGCCTCTATTTTTTTTTATTATTATTATCTTTATAGTTTTTGTTTTTACATTTAGGTCTTTGATCCATCTTGAGTTAGCTTTTGTATGTGATGAGAAGTACAGATTTTGTTTCAATTTTCTGTAAGTGGATATCCAGTTTTGTCAGCACCATTTATTAGAGACTATCTCTTCCCCATTTAAGGGGTTTCAAAGATCAGCTGTCCATAGGTGGATGACTTTACTTCTGGACTGTCAATTCTGTTCCACTGTCTATGTGTCTGTCATTGTAGTAATACCAGGCTGTTTTGACTATTGTCGCTAATTGTAGGTTTTGACATTGGGGAGTGTGAGACTTACTACTTTGTTCTTCTTTAGTAGTGTTTTGCTTAGCTGAGGTCTCTTCCCTTTTCATATAAAGTTGAGGATTAGTTTTTGTCTTTAAAGAATGATCATGGAATCTGGATCAGGATTGCATTATATCATGGATCACTTAGGGTGGCATTGACATTTCCACAATTTAAATCTTCCAGTTAATTCCATATTACTTGTTTCCACAATCAACACCGATGCAAGCAGCAGTCAAGAAATCAGAAGATGTATTGCACTGGGCAAATCTGCTGCAAAAGACCTCTTTAAAGTGCTGAAGAGCAAAGATGTTTCTTTCAAGACTAACATCCCCCTAATCCAGGCCATGGTATTTTCAATTGCCTCGTATGTATGTGAAAGCTAGACAGTGAATAAGGAAAACAAAGAACAGTCGATGCTTTTGAGTTATGGTGTTGGCGAAGAATACTGAAAGTATCATGAACTGACCAGAAGAATTAACAGATCTGCCCTGGAAGAAGTACAGCTGGAATGCCCTTGGAGCAAGGATAGCCAGGCTTCGTCTCACCTACTTTGGTCATGTTGTCAGAAGGGACCATTCCCTGGAGAAGGATATCATGCTTGGTAAAGTGGAGGCTCAATGAAAAAAGGGAAAGCCCTCAACGAGATGGGTTGACCCAGTGGCTGCAATGATGGGCTCAGGTATAGCAAGGATTATGAGGCTGGTGCAAGATGAGGCAGTGTTTCATTCTGTTGTTCATAGGGTTACTATGGGTTGGAGCCCACTCGATGGCACCTAACAACAACAGCAGCAACAACAAGTCTTCCTATTCATGAGCATGATACATTCTACTGTTTATTTAGGTATCTTCTGGTTTCTTATAGGAGCTCTGGTAGCGTAGTGCCTAAGGCATTTGATTGCTAACCAGAATGCTGGCAGTTCAAACCCACCAGCCACTCCTCAGAAGAAAGATTGGACAATCTACTTCTGTAGTGATCCTGCCTCGGAATCCCAACAAGGGGTCACTGTGAGTTGGATCTGACTCGACGGCAGTGAGTTTCAGCTTTAGAGTTTGGTTTCTTATAGCAGTGTTTTGTAGTTTTCTTTGTATAAATCATTTGTGTCTCTGATTAGATAATTTCTAAGTACTTCATCTTTTCAGTAGTTGTTTTAAATGGTGGTGTTTTCTTGATTTCCTTTTCAGAGCTCTCTTTGTTAATGTAGAGGATGACTGAGTTTTGTTATTTGTGTTTCTTTTTATTGTAATTTAGGTGAAAGTTTACAAAACAAATTGGTTTTCCATTTAACAATCCATACACATTCTGTTTTGTAACAGTTATTGCAATTCCCACACTGTAACAGCATTCTTGCCTTCCACTGCCCACCCATTCCCTTTGTCCTTCCTTCCTGTGCCCTCCCCCACTACTAACTCTAACTGTGGGCAAATGCCGTCCTCTCGATCTCATGTACTTGATTGCTCTAATGCGTGCATACCCACCTGATATTAATATTCACCTTATAGGCCTCTAGATGGGGAGAGACCAAGAGTAGAACCTCAGATGGCCACTCAGAAACTTCTAAGTCTCCAGTCATTACTCGCCAAAGTAGAATATAGAACATTGTATTTATGGACTATGTTATGCCAATTGACCATAGTGTCCTCCAAGACTATGGTCCTGAGCCTCGATACCCAGTGACTCATCTTCTCAAGGTATTTGGTTGTGACTAAGATGTTTTCATGATTTTATTCCCTGTATGTTCTACTACATTCATGGATATATTTCAAGCTCAAATAAATATATAGGTAAAGATAGCCTCTGTCAATCCTATATATATTCATGTGTGTAGTCCCATTAGCTCTCCCACCTCTATGAATATTGAGTATCTATCTATGTATCCACTTGTAAATTGTTGTTATTAAAGGCTTGTGTAATAGTATCCACCTTCAACTTGTTGCCTTCAACTCTTGTGCTCATGCCTGTGCCTTCTACTGCCTTGATCATTTTGTGTTGTCTTCCCCCAGAGCTCCTTCCCCACCCCACTCCCATTGTTGTATATTGCCTTTCCCCTCATCCAAGTAAATACAGTCTACCATCTATTTGGTGATTTTCCCTCCCACCCTTGGTAACCTTAAAAAATTCTGTGTGTAAACATTTTCTTGACTTTTTACAGTATTGGTCTCTTGCAATGTTTGTCCTTTTGTGATTGATGAATTCCACTCAGCATAATGTCCTCTACACTCCTCGGAAGGAAGGTTGGGCAATCCTACTTCCGTAGTGATACTGCCTCGGAAACCCAAGGAGGGGTTGCTATGAGTCGGGGCCGACTCGACGGCAAACAACAACAACAACAACTATGTCCTCTAGGCTCATCCGTGTTATGAGATTCATTGTTATTCTTTAATGTTACATAATATTCCATTGTAGGTTTGTACCATAATTTGTTTATCCACTCATCTTGAGGCAACTTATGTTGTTTCCATGTTTTTACTATTGTGAATAATGTTATGATGAACATGGGTGTACATATACTGTTTGTGTCATGGTTTTTATTTCTCTAGGATATATGCCTAGTAGTAGGATTGCTGGGTCATATGGTGTTACTATATACAACTTCTTAAGGAAGTGCCATACCACTTTCCACAGTGATTGTTCCATTTTACAGTCCCACCAGCAGTGTATGGGAATGCCAGTCTCTCCACACCCTCACTAGCATTTTTTTTTTAAACTTTGTTATTAATGCTGGTGTGAGAAGATATTTCATTGTTGTTTTGGGTTGCATCTCACCAATGGCTAATGATTGCAAGAATTTCTTCATGAGTTTTTTAGCCACCTGAGTGTCCTCTTTGGTGACATGTCTGTCTCTGTCTTCTGTCCATTTTTTAATTCAATTCCTTTTTTTTTTTTTAAGGTGTTGAACTTTTCTATAAATTTTAGAGATTAGTCCCTTGTCTTATATATCATTGTCAAGTTTTTTTCCCAGTCTGCAGGTTATATTTTTACTTTTTTTTTTTTTAAACAAAGTCCTTTGATGCACATTAATGTTTATTTTTTAGGAGGTCCCAGGTGTCTAGTTTGTCTTTTGCTGCTTGTGCATTTTTAGTTATGTTTGATAGTGCATTTATACCATGTATTAGGGCTTCTAGGTTTACATCTTTTTTTTTAATGATCTTTATGGTTTGGGGTTTTACACATAGGTCTTTAATACACCTTGAATCAGTTTTTGCACTTCTTCCAGGACAGATTTGTTAGTTCTTTTAGCAGTCCATGGTACTTTCAGCATTCTTTGCCAGCTGTTGTTGTTGTTGTTATTTGCCGTTGAGTCGGACCTGACTCATAGTGACCCCTCCTTGGGTTTCCAAGGCAGTATCACTACAGAAGGAGATTGCCCAACCTTCCTTCCGAGGAGTGGCTGGTGGATTTGAACCACTAGCCTTTTGGTTAACAGTCAAGTGCCTTAGGCACTATGTTACCAGAGCTCCTTCTTTGCTAGCACCACAACTCAAAAGCATCAACTCTTCTTCGGTCTTTCCTATTCATTGTCCAGCTCTCTCATGCATATAAGGTGACTGAAAACACCATGGCTTGTGTCACACACACCTTAGTCCTGAAGGAGACATCCTTGCTCTTCAGCACTAGAAAGAGGTCCTTTGCAGCTGTTTTGCCCAGGGCTATACATCATCTGATGTCCTGACTGCTGCTTTCATTGGCATCGATTGTAGAATCAAGCAATGTGAAATCTTTGACAACTTCAGTCTTTTCTCCATATATCATGAGGCTGTGTATAGGTCTAGTTGTGAGGAATTTAGTTTACTTTAAATTGAGATATAATCCATACTACAGACTCTATTCCTCAATCTCCATCAGTAAGTGCTTCAAGTTATCCTCACTTTCAGCAAGCAAAGTTGTGTCATGAGCATATCACAGGTTGTTAATGATTCTTCCTCCAATCCTGATGCCACATTCTTCTTCATATAGTCCAGCTTCTTGGATTATTTCCTCAGCATAAGATTGAATAAGTATGGTGAAAGGATACAACACCGACACACTTCCTTCTTGATTTTAAACCATGCAGCATCCCCTTGTTCTGTTTGAATGACAGCTCCTGGTCTATGTACATGTTCCTCATGAGTACAATTAAGTGTTCTGGAATTCCCATTCTTCTCAATGTTATCCACAATTTGTTATCATCCACAGAATTGGATGCTTTTGCAAAGTCAGTAAAACACAAGTAAACATCTTTCTGGTATTCTTTGCTTTGAACCAAGATTCATCTGACATCAAAAACAATATCCCTCATTCCACACCCTCTTCTGAATCCAGCTTGCATTTCTGGAAATTCTCTGTCAATATACTGCTGCAATCATTTTTTAATTATCTTCAGTAAGATTTTACTTGCATGAGATATTAATGATATTGTTTGATAATTTCCACATTCTGTGGCATCACCTTTCTTTGGAATGGATACAAATATGGATCCCTTCCAGTCAGTTGGCTAGGTAGCTGTCTTCCAAATCTCTTGGCATAGCCCAGTGAGTGCCTCCAGCAGGGCATCCATTTGTTGAAACATCTCAAAGGGTATTCCATCAATTCCTGAAGCCTTGTTTTTTGCCAATTCCTTCAGTGCAGCTTCAAATTCCTCCTTTAGCACCATTGTTTCTTATTCATATGCTACCTCCTGAAATGGATGAAGATTGACCGTTCTTTTTGGTACAGTGACTCTGTGTATTCCATCCATCTTCTTTTGATGTTTCCTGCATCATTCAATATTTTGCCCATAGAATCTTTCAATACTGCAACTCGAGGTTTAAATATTTTTCTCAGTTCTTTCAGGTAGAGAAATGCCATGCATGTTCTTCCCTTTGGTTTTCTAACTCCAGGTGTTTGCACATTTCATTATAGTAATTGGCTTTGTCTGCTTAAGGTGCTCTTTGAAATCTTCCGTTCAGCTCTTTTATCTTGTCATTTCTTCCATTTGCTTTAGCTACTCTCCACTGAAGGGCAAGTTTCAGAGTCTCTTCTGACATCCATTTTGGTATTTTCTTCCTTTCTCATCTTTTTAGTGACCTCTTGCTTTCTTCATGGATGATGCTCTTGATGTCATCCCACAATTCTTCTGGTTTTTGGTCACTGGTGTTGAATGTATCAAATCTATTCTTTAGATGGTCTCTAAATTCAGGAGGGATATATTCAACATCATATTTTGGCTCTCATGGATTTAATTGTCTTCCAAGTTGAACTTGCATATGAACAGTTGATGATCTGTTCCACAATCAGCTCCTGGTCTTTTTTTGGCTGAAGATATTGAACTTTTCCATTGCCTCTTGCCACAGATGCAATCAATCTGATTCCTGTGTATTCCATCTGGTGAACTCCACATGTGTGATAGTTGGAGCTGTGTGTCAACTTGGCTGGACCACAATTCTGTGTGGTTTAAGCAGTTGTGATGTGGGTTATTCCCATGATCGGATCAGATGTATATGTTTTGAGCAGCCAGTCCTTTGAAAGGGATTGTCCCTAGGGATGTGGCTTGCTTCCAATATATTTATGGACATCCTGAGAAAAGAGACACTCTTCTGTGGATTGGGATGTTGTTCTGCCTACAACTGTCCATGAGTGAACAATCCACCATTCGGCCTGGAGAGCTTGGATTCATTTTTTGTTGGAGTCAACAGCTGGTATACTGCCTGCCAACCTTGAGATTGTCAGTCCCTGCATCTGCGTGAGTCAGGAAAAGCATCCAGCTTGACATTTGATCCAAGAACTTGGGACTTACCAACTTCAATAAGTATGTGAGCCATTTTCCTAAGATAAATTTCTCTTTCTCTAGATGTATATATAAGCTTTACTGGTTTTGCTTCTCTAGAGAACCCAGCCTAACATGTGCATAGTTATTGCTTTTATTGTTGAAAAAAATGTATTTGCAATGAATAAGTTGTTGTTCTTGCAAAATTCTATCATGCAGTCTCCAGTGTTTTTTTCTGTTACCAAGGCCAAAATTTCTAACTACTGGTGATTCTGCTTTGTTTCTAAATTTTGCATTCCAGTCACCAGTAATAATTAACACATCTTGATTGCATGTTAGGTCAATTTCAGACTGCAGAAGTTGATAAAAATCTTCAATTTCCTCATCCTTGGCTTTAGTGGTTGGTGCATAAATTTGGATTATAGTAATATTAACTGATCTTCCTTGTAGGCATATGGTTATTATCCTATTACTGACAGCATTTTATTTCCAGAACAGATCTTGAAACATCCTTTGTGATGATGAATGCCATGTCATTCCTCTTCAAACTGTCATTCCCAGCATAGTAGATTATATGGTTGTCTAATTAAAAATGGCCAAAACCAGTCCATTTCAGCTCACTAATTCCTAAGATATCAACCTTTATGCTTTCCATTTTGTTTTTGACAACTTCCAATTTTCCTAGGTTCATACTTTGTACATTCCATTTTCCATTTATTAGTGGATGTTTGCAGCTGTTTCTCCTCAATTTGAGTCATGCCACATCCGCAAAAGCTTTACTTTTTCCATATCATTAAGTTTGGTTCTACTCTGATGAGACAGCTCTTTCCCAATTGTATTTTGAGTGCCTTCTGACCTAAGGGGCTTGTCTTCCTGCACTGTATTGGACAATGTTTCTGGGCTATTCACAAAGTTGTGCAGTAATGTATAAGACAATGTTTCTTTGCTATTCATAAGGTTTTCCCTGTCCAATTCTTTGAGAAGCAGATGGCTTCTTCCTTCTTCCTAGTCAGTCTTAATCTCTCAACCTGTAAACTGAGTTGAAACTTATGCACCATGTGCAACTCTGCTGGCATTTAAAACACCAGTGGCACAGTCTAAAGCCTCACAGCAACACTCAAGCCACCACAGTATGACAAACAGACAAACAAGTTTGTCTCCCTTAGCTATTCAAAACCTCTTCACCCTCCCCTTACCTGGATCCTGCCACTTTGTCATCCCTGGCTTTTTCCCTCCTTCCATCATATTAGCTGTTGGTTTTGTATATATGCCCTTAATTATGTTGAGGAATTTATCTTCTATCCTATTTTATTGAGCATTTTTTATCAGGAATGGATACTGGGTTTTGTCAAATGCCTTTTCTGGATTGATTGATATGATCATGTGGTTCTTTTCCTTTGTTTTAATTATGTAGTGAATTATATTTATTGCTTTTCTTATGGTGAACCATCCTGCTTTGGATCTCACTTGGTCATGATATATTATTATTATTATTGATATGTTGTTGGATTCTATTGGCTATAATTTTGTTGAGAATTTTTGCTTTCATGTTTATGAGCCTCCACTTGTCTTTTTGTCATACTATGGTGGCTTTTGTGTTGCTATGAAGCTGGAGGCTATGCCACCAGTATTTCAAATACCTACAAGGTCATTGATGGTGGGCAGGTTTCAGTGGAGCTTCCAGACCAAGACAAACTAGGAAAAAGGATGGCGCCATCCACTTATGAAAAAATTGGCCAGTGAAAATCTTATGAACAGTAGTGAAACACTGTCAGATGACATATTGCTGGGAAACTTTATTAATATCTCTGAAACATTATCCAATATAGTGTTGGAAGATGAGCCCCTCAGGTTAGAAGGCACTCAAAATATGACTGGGGAAGAGCTGCCTCTTCAGAGTAGAGTTGACCTTAATGATGTGGATGGAGTAAAATCTTTGTGGCCTCCATTTGCTGATGGGACATGACTCAAAATGGGAAGAGACAGACAACTACAAACATCTATTAATAAGTGGAACATGAATGTATGAAGTATAAATCTAGGAATTTTGGAAGCCATCAAAAATTAAATTAAAGATAAAGATCAATATCTAGGCATTACTGAGCTGAAATGCACTAGTTTTGACCATTTTGAATCACAATCACATGGTCTAAAATGCCAGGAATGATAAATTGAAGAGGAATGGCATCACATTCATGATCCAAAAGAATGTTTCAAGATCTGTCCTGAAGTACAATGCTGCAAGTAATAGGATGATATCCATATGCCTACAAGGAAAACAAGTTAATACTATAATTATTCAAATTCACGTACCAACCACTAAAGCCAAAGATGAAGAAATTGAATCCTTTTACCAACTTCTGTAGTCTGGAATTAACCAAATATGCAATCAAGATGTATTGATTATTACTGGATGGAATGTGAAAGTTGCAAACAAGGAAGAACTATCAGTAGTTGGAAAATATGGCCTTGGTGATAGAAATGACACTTCAGATACCAGGATAGAATTTTCTAAGACCAGAAACTTATTCATTGCAAACACCTTTTCCAACAACATGAATACTGGCTATATACATGGACCTCAGCACATGGAATACATAGGAATTAGATCCACTATATCTGTGGAAAGAGACAATGGAGAAGCTCAATATCTTTAGCCAAAACAAGGCCAGGAGCTGACTGTGGAACAGACCATCAATTGCTCATATGCAAGTTCAAGTGGAAGCTGAAGAAAATTAAAACAAATCCACAAGAGCCAAATTTGACCTTGATTATATCACACTTGAATTTAGAGACCATCTGAAGAATAGATTTGATGCAATGAACATCAATGATGGAAGACCAGATGAGTTGTGGGATGACATCATTAAAAAGATGGGAAAGGAAGAAAAAAACAAAATGTATGTCAGAAGATACTCTGAAACGTGCTCTTGAAACAGAGAGTAACTAAAGTGAAGGAAAGAAATGATGAAATAAAAGAGCTGAACAGATTTTAAAGGGCAGCTCAGAGGACAAAGTAAAATATTATAATGAAATGTGTAAACACTTGGATTCAGAAAATCAACAGGGAAGAACATGCTCAGCATTTCTCAAGCTGAAAGAACTGAAGAAAAAATTCAAGCCTCAGGTTGCAATATTGAAGGATTCTATGGGCAAAAGATTGAACAATGCAGGAAGCATCAAAAGAAGCTGGAAGGAATACATGGAGTCACTGTACCAAAAAGAATTGGTCTATGTCCAACTATTTCAGCAGGTAGCACATGATTGAGAACCAATGGTATTGAAGGAAGAAGTTGAAGCTGCAAGAAGGAATTGGCAAAAAGCAAGCCTCCAGGAATTGAAAGAATGAATACCCATTGAGATATTACAACCAAAAGATGAAGCACTAGAAGTTCTTACTAGTTTATGTCAAGAAATCGAAGACTTTGAGTAGAATTGGTGTCAGCTGTTCTTTGAATATTTAGTAGAATTCTCCAGTGAAGCCAACTGGGCTCGGGCTTTCTTTTTGGGAGTTTTTTGTTGTCATTGTTGTTTTTTAATGACTTGCTTAATTTCTTTATTTGTGAGGGATCTTCAAATTTCTACCCCAGATTGTGTAAGTTTGGATAGTTTGTGTGTTTCTTGAAATTTGTCCATTTCTTCTAGTTTTTCAAAATTTTTGGAGTAAAGTTGTTGTGGTCCTCTAGTGCTGCTATAAAAGAAAATACCACAAGTGAATGGTTTGAATAAACAGGGATTTTTTTCTCTTCCAGTATAGAAGGCTAGAAGTCTGAGTTCAGAGTGCCATATCTAAGGGCCAGGTGAAAGTCCCTTGACTTTGTGCTTCAGTTCTGCCTCTTGCTCCCAGCCCACTGGAGTTGGAGACATCTCTTAAATTGAGCAGCTACTGACTGCTGAGGCTGACAAACCCCAGGTCAACAGGTAAAATGGCACAGCCCCAAGATTATCAAGAAACATAGCAGGCCACTAATAGTTCAATGCCAGAAACTCTCAAGATTGGCAGGCAACATGGCAGACTGCTGAATGAAGACTTGGCTAAATGTAGGTTCCAAGTGTGCCAAAAAAACTCAGAGACCTTTCTCAAAGCTTTTTCATATATATTGGAATCATCACATCCCTAAGGCAACTACTCAGCTGCTCTCAGTATACTCCACTATGGAGCTGATTAGCAGTATCATCATGAGGAATAACTGCTCCAGCTGCTCAGCCACTCAAAACCAGGCCCAGCCAAGCTAACACATAACCTTAACTACCACAATAGTTCTTCATAGTATTCTGGTATTATCTTTTTTATTTCAGTTGGTTCTGTTGTGACATCACCTATTTAATTTATTATTTGTGTCATTTATATTTTTCCCTTCTTGTCCTTTGTTAAATTTGCCAATGGTCTGTTAACTTTATTAATACTTTCAAAGAACCAATTTCTAGCCTTATTGATTCTTTCTATTGTTTTCCTGTTTCCTATTCTATTTATTTCTGCTCTAACCTTTATTATTTTCTTCTAATAACAGAAGGTTTTCTTTTTTTCTTGTCTTTTTCTAATTGTTGGAGATGTTGGGTTATGATATTGATTTGGTAGTTTTTTTCTTTTTTGATGTGTATGTTTACTGACATAAATTGTCTTCTGGGCACTGAGTTTGCTGTGTCCAAAAGATTTTGGTATACTGTGTTTTCATTCCTGTTAAAGTAAAGGAATTTTTTAATTCCACTTTTTATTTCTTCTATTACCCAATATTTCTTAACCTTTTTAAGTTTTCATGTTTTATTTTATCTTTTTTCTTGATCTTCCTATTCTGATTTTATAGCATTGTTATCTGAGAAGATGTTTTGTAGTATTTCAATGTATTTTAATTTATTGAGGCTTGTTTTGTGACCTAATGTATGGTCTATTCTGGATAATTTTCCATGTGCACTGGAAAAGAATGTATATTGTGCTATTATTTATGGAATATTCTGTATAAATCTATGAGGTCTAGTCTGTTGATTGTGTTGTTTAGAACGGTATCTTTATTGAGTTTCTTTCTAATTGTTCTATCCTTCAGCAAAAGTGGTATATTAAAGTGTCCTACTATTACTTTGAAATTATCTATTTCTCTTTTGAATTTTCTTAAAGTTTGATTTATGTATTTTGGGGCTTCTTCATTGGGTGTGTAGATATTTATGGTGGCTATATCCTGTTGTTGCATTGACTCTTTAATCATTATAAAATGCCCTTCCCTGGTTCTTTTGCCTTTTTTGTTTATTTTATCAGAAATTAATATTGTCATTTCTGCTCTTCAGCTTATTTTTGCCTTTATGTGTAAAGTGGGTCTCTTCTAGACTTCCCTGATTAGATGAAAGATGAGACTATATCCATTCAGGAAGTTCAAAGAACCCCAAACACTATAGACCCCAAAAGAAAATCACCAAGACATATCATTATCAAACTCACCAAACCAAAGACAAAGAAAGAATCCTGAAAGCAGTATGGGAAAAA
>NW_006921858.1:3699416-3701768 GCF_000298275.1 Orycteropus afer afer | reverse complement strand
AGAGACATCAATTGGCAAATGAGGACAACTACAAACCAAAAAGAGGGAAAAAATAATGTAGTTACAAAACTTCTAAATGGTAAGGAAGTCAGGAGAGTTGCAAGATAGAATGGACTGTTCTAAACTCAGGGAGAAAATTATAAATCAGTGTAACAGTGATTATTATTATAAATCAGTGTATCAGCGAGTTACAGTGTAACCTCAAAGAAAAATGATAAAACTTCACATCATAATGAAAAAAAAAAAAAAGAGGACAAGCACAAACATTTAGCAAATACTAAAACAATAACAATGAAGGAAATGATAACACAATTCACAAACAAAATGAGCTCAGCATAGAAAATTATATGGAACAAAGAAACCAGGAACACCATGAAAAAATACATAACAAAATGACAGCAACCAATTCATACTTGAACATAATTATACTGAATGTCAATGAATTAAATGCACCACTAAAGAGGCAGAGAGTTGCAGACTGGGTAAGAAAACAACCCATCAATATGTTGTCTAAAAGAGACACACCTTAGAGCAGAGACAAACATAGACTAAAAATCAATAGTTGGAAAAAGACAAATATCAAGCAAATGGCTACAAAAAGAGTAGGAGTAGCAATATTAATTTCTGATCAAATTGACTTTAAGAAAAAAACCACCATATGAGACAAGGAAGGACATTATATAATGATTAAAGGCTCAATTGAACAAGAATATACAGCCATAATAAATATCAATGGACCCAATTAAAGAGCCCCAAAATACATAAATCAGACTTTAACAGAATTGAAAAGACGAGTAGATGACTCCAAAGCAGGAGACTTGAATACACCATTTTCAATCACAGATAGAACAACTGGAAAGAAACTCAAAAATGGTGCAGAAGAACTAAACAATAATATCCACCAACTTGACCTTATAGACCTCTACAGAGCACTTCACCCAACAGCAGCACAATACACATCTTTTTCCAGTGCATATGGAACAATCTCCAGGAAAGATCATATGTTAGGCCATAAAGCAAACCTTAATAAATTTAAAACCATTAAAATACTGCAAAACATCTTCTCAGATCACAATGCTACAAAACTAGAAATTAACAATAGGAAGATCAATGGAAAAAGAGCAAACACATGGAAACCGAACAACACCTTCCTTAAGAAAGACTGGGTAAGAGAAGAAATAAAAAAATGAATGAAAAAATTCCTTGAATCAAATGAGAATGAAACACAACGTGCCAAAATCTTTGGAACACAGCAAAAGCAGAGATCAGAGGCCAATTTATAGCAATAAATGTGCACATCAAAACAGAAGAGTCAAAATCAACACTTTAAACCAACATCTCCAACAATTAGAAAAAAGAACAACAAGAAAGGCCTACAGTCACCAGAAAAAAGGAAATGATAAAGATTCAAGCAGAAATCAATGAAACAGAAAATAAAAAGACAATAGAAAAAATCAACTAGACTAGAAATTAGTTTTTTGAAAAGATTAATCAAATTGACAAACCACTGTCAAATTTAACAAGGAAAAGAGGGAGACAATACAAATAACACAAATAGGAAATGAAATGTGTGACATCACAATGGAACCAACTGAAATAAAAAGGATAATATCAGGATACTATGAAGAACTCTATTCAAACCAATTTAAAAATCTGGAAAAAATGAATAGATTTCTAGAAGCACAGAACTTACCTAAACTACACAGACTGAGGTAGGAAATTGGAATATACCCACAACAAAAGAAGAAATTGAACAGGTCATAAAAAAATTACCAGCCAAAAAAAGTCCTGGCCCAGATAGTTTCACTGGAGAATTCTACCAAACATTCAGAGAAGAACTGACACCAATCCTACTCAAACTATTCCAAAACATACAAAAGGATGGTATCCTCCCTAATTCATTTTATGAAGCAAACATACCCTTGACACCAAAAACCAGGCAAAGACATCACTCAAAAGGAAAACTACAGACCAATATCTGTCATGAATATAGATACAAAAATCTTCAACAAAATTCTAGCCGATAGACTTCAACAACATATTTTTAAAAATAATTCATTATGACTAAGTGGGGTTCATATCAGGTATGCAAGGATAGTTCAACATTAGAAAAACAAACAACGTTATCTACCACATAAATAAAACAAAGTAAAAGAACCACATGATCATATCAATAGATGCAGAAAAGACATTTGCTAAAATCCAACACTCATTCCTGATAAAAACTTTCAGTAAAATAGGAATAGAAGGGACATTCCTCAACATAATAAGGGCACCTATGCAAAACCAACAGCCAACATTATTCTCAATGGAAAGGGACCGAAAGAATTCCCCTTGTGAACAGGAACCAGA
>NW_006921858.1:3682272-3691097 GCF_000298275.1 Orycteropus afer afer | reverse complement strand
TTTTCATGCAAATTCTTCTGCTAGTTGGGGTTTAGTCCAAATCTGCATCCTTTCCTTCAAGGCTCAGGGGTCCAAGATTATCTTCTGTGTCTGTATTAATTGGTTTCCCTTTTCTTTGTTGAAGAGGGTCTGTGCAATCCTTCTGCCTAGTCCGTTATCTTGCCCCGCCTTACAATGACTAATTTTATATGAAAAAGAAAGAGACCTTGAATAAGCAAAGCACTATTGAAGAAGAACAAAGTAGGAGGTCTCACACTCCCAGATCTCAAAACCTACTACACAGCCATAGTACTGAAACAGCCTGTTATTGGTACAACAACAGATACATAGACCAGTGGAATAGACTTGAGAACCCAGAAATAGATCCATCAACCTATGGTCAGCTGATTTTTGATAAAGGGCTGAAATCCACTATATGGGGAAGATATGGTCTCTTTAACAAATGGTGCTGGTAAAATTGGATATCCATTTACAGAAAAATGAAACAAGATCTGTACTTCACACCATCCACAAAAACTAACTCCAGATGGATCGAAGACTTAAATGTGAAATCTAAAACTATGAAGTTCCTCAAGGAAAAACTAGGGGCCCTAATATATGACATAAATAGACTATCAAGCATAACTCCAAATGCACAAACAGCAGAAGAGAAACTAGATGAATGGGACCTTCTCAAAATTAAATTTTTATGTGCTTCCAAAGACTTCTCCAAAAGAGTCAAATGGGAACCTACAGATTGGGAAAAAAATATTCAGTAATGGCATATCTGATAAATCCGTAGAATGTATAGAAAACTCCAACACATCAACAACAAAAAGACAAATAATCTAATTTAAAAACGGGCAAAAGACATGAATAGATGCTTCACTAAAGAGGATATTGAGGTGGTCAACAAACATAAGAAGAAATGCTTATGATCATTAGCCATTAGAGAGATGCAAATCAAAACAAGGAGATACCATTTTGCCCCAGCACTAGTAGCAAAGTTCAAGAAGACAGAAAATAACAAATGCTGGCAAAGATGCAGAGACCGGGACTCATACACTGCTGGTGGAACTGTCAAATTATACAACCACTGTGTAAAGCAGTATGGCAATTCCTTAAAAAGTAGGTATTAGAAATAGCATTTGGCCCAACAATCCCTTTCCTAGGTATATATCCTAAAGAAGTGAGAGCCATGACAAGAACAGACATATGTGTACCCATGTTCATTGCAGCACTATTTACAATAACCAAAATATGGAAACAACCTAGGTATCCATCAACAGAAGAATAGATAACCAAACTATGGTACATACACACAATGGAATATTACGCAACCCTAAAGAATGACATAGAGTCTGCAAAATAGAGTGTAATGTGGATGAACTTGGAGGACATTATGCTGAGTGAAATAAGTCAATCACAGGACCAATATTGTATTAGCCTGTTATTGTTTAAAGGAAAGGTTTGTATATGGAAGGAAATTTTCAATGTTGGTTACCAAGGGTAGGAGCAGAGGGAAGGGAACACTGTTAGGTAGAGAAAGTATTGATTTGGGTGAAGTGAAGGCAATGTATTAAATGTGGGTGATCAACACAGTGGCATTGAGGAAGAGGAAGACATAGAGAAATGCATGGGAGGTACAGACAACAAAGATGAACCCTTTTGCACATACAATACTGCATTGTCAGTGAAGGCAAACATGGATATATGGGTGGTTAGATGGGTGGACAGGCTGAACTAGGTATGTTTATTCAGTGGAAGTGTTCCCATGACTACATAGATGGTTGGCAGACAATGTTTCTGCAAGTGTATTTGTATGTTCTGTAAGAATTCTTAGGTATATAGTAGAGCTGACAAGGGACAAGATTGTAGTCACTTCTTGGGCACAGCCAGCTACCCAGAGGGAGCAAGTAGTTGGACCTGTGGGCTCAGGACCATAGTTGCAGGGGACATCAAGCTCAATTAGCATAATATACTACACAAAACATTATTCCACATCCTACTTTGTTGAGTAGCAACTGGGATCTTAAAAGCTTACAAGCACCCATGCAAGGATGGGTCTCTCCTCGTCCAGAGCAAAGAAGAATGAAGAAGACCAAAGATGCATGGAAATAATTAGTCCAAGTGACTGGTACACCATGTGATCCTCAGCCTACAATACTATGAGACCAGAAGAACTAGATGGTTCCCAGCTACCACTGTCAACCACTCAGAGAGTATATATCCTGGGTAGAGTGGAAGAACAATGTGGAACAAAAATCAAAATCATTAAAAAAAAAAAAAAAAAAGGACCAGGTTTTCTGGTCTGATAGAGCCTGATGGAACCATTGAGGCTATGGCTCCTAACTGCCCTTCAGGAGCACTCCTGACAAAAGACTCCTTGGAGAGATCAATTGTGGGAGAATAGAAGGGCTGTGCATACACTGGGAGACAGCTTGGGTGACAGGAGTGCATGGGAGGGAAGGACACAGGGAAGACGTAACTAGTGAGAGGGGAGCTGTTGCACTGTGGGAAATTGCAGTCAATGTGATGAGACAAAGTGTATGTGAGCTGCTGTATGGAAAGTGAATTTGCTCTTTAAACTTTCACCCAAATCACAATAAATATTAAGAAAAAATTTAAAAAAGAGAAAGAAATAGAACACATAAAGATCAACATCCTAGGCATTGAGCTGAAATGGACAGGTATTGGCCATTTGGAATCAATCGTACAGTCTACTATGCTGGGAATGAGAAATTGAAGTGGAATGACATCCCATTCATCATCAAAAAGAATGTTTTAAGATCTATCCTGAAGTACAATGCTGTCAGTGATAGGATAATGTCCATAATCTACAAAGATTATAATCTACCATTATTCAAATTTACACACTAACCACTAAAGCCAAAGATGAAGAAATTGAAGACTTTGACCGTTTTCTGCAGTCTGAAATTGACCAAACATGTCATCAAGATGTACTGATTATTACTGGTGATTGGAATGTGAAAGTTGGAAACAAGGAAGAAGCCTTAGTAGTTGGAAAATATGGTCTTGGTGATAGAAATGACACTGGAGATGGCATGATAGAATTTTGCAAGACCAATAACTTATTCATTGCAAACACTTGTTCAACAACATAAACAGTGGCTATACGTGTGGGCCTCGCCAGATGGAATACACAGGAATCAGATCAACCACATCTGTGGAAAGAGGTGATGGAGAAGCTCACTGTCATCAGCTGAGACAAGGCCAGGAGTGGATTGTGGAACAGACCATCTTTTACTCATACGCAAGTTCAAGTGGAAGCTGAAGAAAATTAAAACAAGTCCACAAGAGCAAAATATGACCTTGATTATATCTGACCTGAATTTAGAGACCATCTGAAGAGTATCTGATGCATTGAACATAACTGATTGAAGAGCAGATGAGTTGTGCAATGACATCAAGAACATCATACCTGAAGAGAGCAAAAAGTTGTTAAAAAGACAGGAAAAGAAGAAAAGATTAAAAACTGTACATAGACCAAGAGGCTGTCATTCTAACAGAACAAGGGGATACTGAAGCATTTAAAATCAAGAAGGTTTTGTGTGAGGGTTGTATCCTTTCACCATACTTATCAATCTGTATGCTGAGCAAATAATCTGAGAAGCTGGACTATATGGAGAACATAGCATCAGGATTGGAGGGAGACTCATTAACAACCTGTGATAAGCAGATGACACAATCTTGCTTGCTGAAAGTGAAGATGACTTGAAGCACTTATAGATGAAGATCAAAGATTACAGCCTTCAGCATGGATTACACCTCAACATAAAGTAACCAAAATCCTCACAACTGGACCAATAAGCAGCATCATGATAAATGGAGAAAAGATTGAAATTGCGAAAGACTTTATATTATTTGGTTCTATAATCAACACCAATGGAAGCAGCAGTCAAGAAATCAGACGATGTATTGCACTGGGCAACTGCAAAAGACCTCTTTAAAGTCCTGAAGAGCAAAGATGTCTCTTTGAAGACTAAGATGCCCCTAACCCAAGCCATGGTATTTTCAATCATCTCATATGTGTGTGAAAGCTGAACAGTGAATAAGGAAGGCTGAAGAAGAGTTGATGCTTTTGAGTTGTGGTGTTGTTGAAGAATACTGAAAGTACCATGGATTGCTAGAAGAACGAACAAATTTGTCTTGGAAGAAATGCAGACAGAATGCTCCTTAGAAGTGAGAATGGCCAGAGTTCCTCTCACCTACTTGGTCATATTGTCAGAAGGGAACATTCCCTGGAGAGGGATATCATGCTTTGTAAAGTGGAGGGTCAGCAAAAAAAGGGAAGACACTCAAGGAGATGGATTGACACAATGGCTGCAATGATGGGGTCAAGCCTAGCAAGGATTGTGAATATGGTGCAGACCTGACAGTATTTTTTTCTGTTGTACATAAGGTTGCTATGAGTTGGAGCCAGTTGGATGGCACCTAGCCACAACAACAACAACAACAACAAAATGTTGGTTTGCTTCACCCTGATTTTTTGTTTTGTTTTGTTTTGCTATATCCAAGCAACAGTGCAAGCATATTTCTATGGTCAGTATTTTAGTAGCACTGGAGCACTCACTTCTTGTCTCCCAATGAATTTGGTAGTAGATGGGAGTGTGGGTGTGTCTCTGATCCATGATCAGTGATCATGCAAAGCAGCTGAGGGCAATTTGGGCAAGTGTTGGCTGCTGTATGTCCAATGGTTCTGGAGTGAGTGGTAGCACTTGTCCAGTAGGTGAAGTGGCAGTTGTGTTTAGCATGGCTTATAAGGTCTCTTGCTCCTGACTTCTGGGGAGAGATAGAGAAAAACAACCAACCAACCAAAGAAATTAGTATGAGTTTTAGCTGCCAAACACAGCTGCAATGGGAATGTGGAGCTCATTATGGGGGAACACACAGCATTGTCCACAGAAGTGTTGGGGAGAGACAGTTTCTGTGACTGTGGGGCTTGGCAGTGGGCACCTCTCTGAGGATGAAAAAAGGAGGGGGGTGAGTGAATAGGAAGAAAAAAAGAAAAGTAAAAAGAGGAATGCCAGGGGGAGAAGAGGGAAGAACTGCGAAGAAGAAAAGAAAGAAAGAGAAAGAGAGAGAGAAAGAAAGAGCACAGTACTGCTGAAAGTGTCAGCCACCAAACATGACTGTGTTTGTATATAGCACTCACTCCACAAGAGTGCACACCTCTAACCAAAGAAGGGCAGGGGTAGGTGTTGCTAACTGCATAGGCAGAGGAGTAAGGAATGACCACTCTTTGGGATCCAATTAAAAAAAAAAAAGGCAGGGGAAGAGGAAGAAAGAAAAAGGAAAGGAGAAACAGAAAATAAAATGTAGAGAGGAAAAGGGAAGAACTAAGGAGAAAGAAACAGAAAAAAAGGTGGCACAGCACTGGCAGTGGGGTTAATTTGACCACCACCAGGTGGGGGTGGGTGGGGAGGAGCTGCCCCTCTGGTTACTGGGATGTTGTGTAAGGTAAGGGAGGAAGTCACATCTCTCTGGTAGCCCAGTCACCAATGTGGATGCTGGTGCAGTCCTGGGCAAGCGGAGCCAGTTATCTGGTTTCTGCTCCAATTGGAACACTACTAGTAAAAAGTGAAAATGGCCAGTTTACTGCTTATTGTTCACTGTTTTTGTTCAGTCTCTTCCTCTCATTGGTATTTGATCTACTTCTTTATCCTTTCCTTTGAAGCTCTAGGTTCTAGGATTATCATCTTTATTTCACTTGGTTTCTTGAGTCTTTGTGGTAGAGAATCTGGATAGTGTGTTTGCCTAGTCTACCATCTTGGATCTTCCTGAAAATGGATGGTGTTGCACATTCTATTTTATAACCTGACTTTTCAAATTTACAATTTTATCATATATGTTTCCAAGTCATTAAAGTCTTGGACCACCTATCTCACCTCTTCATTAATGTATCTCACTCCATCTTCCTTTATTCTCTTTTTCTGTCCTTTCCTCCTACTCTAATTCTTTCCCAAAACTTCTCTTTAGAGTCTATTACTTTCCTAATACCATGATACACATTGCAATATACACAAAAGAAAGAGAGACCATGATCCTTGTCCTTGAGGAATTTAACACTACACTTAGAAAAGAGGTACAAACACTGTGAAAACCTGGAGAAAAATAACAGAGCAATGTATAGACAAGTACCTTATAGATTGGGATCAACTTTATAATTGTAAAGTAGATACAGGAAAGGAAAATATTGTTATAAGCAAAACAAACAAGCCAAGAAAGGCAGGCATCCAAATTGGTGAGAAGAAGTCAAACTTTCCCTGTTTGCTGATGACATAATCCTATACCTAGAAAACTCAAGAGACTCAGTAAAAAAAATATACTGGAACTAATTGAGAGATTTAGCATCATGGCAGGATAAAAGATCAACATACAAAAATCAGTTAGATTCCTCTACACCAGCCAAGAGATTTCTGAAAAAAAGAATAAGGAAACCAATACCATTTACAATAGCTATCCAAAAAATAAAATACTTGGGAATAAATCTTACCAGGGACACAAAAGACCTATACAAAGAAAACTATAAAACACTACTTCAAGAAACCATAAGGGATCTACAAAAACGGAAGAACATACCATGCTCATGGATAGGAAGATTGAACATTGTGAAAATATCAATTCTACCCAAAGCAATCTATATATTCAATGCAATCCCAATCTAGATCCCATCAACATTCCTGAAAGATATGGAAAAGCCAATCACTAAGTTTATATGGAAAAGAAAGAGACTTCGGATAAGCAAAGCACTATTGAAGAAGAACAAAGTAGGAGGTTTCACACTGCCAGGCCTCAAAACCTACTATACAGCCACAGTAGTCAAAACTGCCTGGTGTTGGTACAATGGCAGACACATCAACCAATGGAATAGAATTGAGAACCCAGATATAGATCCACTGACCTATGGTCAGCTGATCTTTGACAAAGTGCCGAAATCCATTAAAAGAGGAAGAGAATGTTTGTTTAATAAATGGTACTGGGAAAACTGCATATCCATTTTCAGAAAAATGAAACAAGATCTGTACCTCACACCACACACAAAAACTAACTCCACATGCATCAAAAACTTAAATGTGAAACCCAAAACTATAAAGTTTCTCAAGGAAATACTAGGGGCAAACTTAGGGGCCCTAATATATGGCATAAATAGACTATCAAGCATAACTCAAAATGTACAAACAGCAGAAGATAAACTAGATGAATGGGACCTTCTCAAAATTAAATTTTTATGTGCTTCCAAAGACTTCTCCAAAAGAGTCAAAAGAGAACCTACAGATTGGGAAAAAATATTTGGCAATGACATATCTGACAAGGGACTTATCTCTAGAATTTGTAGAAAACTCCAACACCTCAAAAACAAAAAGACAAATCATCCAATTTAAAAATGGGCAGAAGACATGAATAGACACTTCACCAAAGAGGATTTTCAGGTGCCCAACAAACACAGGAAGAAATGCTCAAAATAACAATGAGATACCATCTTGCCCCAGCACTAGTAGCAAAATTCAACAGGACAGAAAATAACAAATGCTGGTGAGGATAAGGAGAGATTGGGACTCTCACACACTGCTGATGGGACTGTAAAATGGTACAACCACTGTGGAAAGAAGTATGGTGATTCCTTAAAAAGTTGGGATTAGCAATACCATTTGAGGCAGCCATTCCATTACTAGGTATATATCCAAAGTAGTGAGAGCCAGGACAAGAACAGATATATGGACACCCATGTTCATCACAGCACTATTATACTAAAATAGTCCAAAGATGGAAATAACCTAGGTGTCTATCAATCAAAGAATGGATAACCATACTATGGGACATACACGCAATGGAATTCTATGCAACCCTGAAGAATAATGTAGAATCTGCAAAACACCACATAACATGGATGAACTTTGAGGACATAATGCTGAGTGAAATAAGTCAATCACAGAAGGACAAATATCGTATTAACTATTATTGTAAAAAGTCAAGGAAAGGTTTATATATGGAAGGAAATTTTCTTTGTTGGTTACCAGGGGTAGAAGGGGAGGGAAGGGAACACTGTTAGAAAGGTAGAGACAAGTATTGATTTGGGCGAAGTGAAGGGCAATATATCAAATATGAGAGATCAACACAGTAGCATTGAGGAAGAGAAAGACATAGAGAGGTACATGGGAGGTACAGACAACAAAGATGAACCCTTTTGCGCATACAGTACTGCATCATGAGTGATATATGGTGGATAGATGGGTGGACAGGCTGAACTATCATGTATGTCTATGCAGTGGGCAGTGTGTCCTAGACCATGTATAGGGTTGGCAGATAATAATTCTACAAGTGTATTTGTATGTTCTGTAAAAATTCACAGGTATATAGTAGAACTGACAATGGACAAGGTTGTAGTCACTTCTTGGTCACAAGCCAGCTACCCAGAGGGAGTGAGTAGTTGGATCTGTGGGCTCAGGACCATTGTTGCAGGGGACATCAAGCTCAATTGACATAAAATATTACTCAAAATTATTGTTCCACTTCCTACTTTGTTGAGTAGCAACTGGGATCTTTAATGCTTGCAAGCAGCCATCTAGATGCAAGGATGGGTCTCTTCTCATCCAGAGCAAAGAAGAATGAAGAAAACCAAAGCCATGGAAACAATTAGTTCAAGCAACTGGTACCCCATGTGAACCTCAGCCTATATGACTATGAGACTGGAAGAACTAGATGGTGCCTAGCTACCACTGTCAAGCCTTCGGAGGGGGATCTCTGTAGGAGACCTGGGTAGAATGGGAGAACAATGTGGAACAAAACTCAAAATCATTTAAAAAGGAGTTCCGGCAAGATGG
>NW_006921858.1:3678028-3679078 GCF_000298275.1 Orycteropus afer afer | reverse complement strand
GTCGAGTCGGCCCCGACTCATAGCGACCCCTCCTTGGGTTTCCGAGGCAGTATCACTATGGAAGTAGGATTGCCCAACCTTCCTTCCAAGGAGTGGCTGATGGGTTTGAACCGCCAGCCTTAGGCACTATGTGATTTTATAGCATAACGTAATGAGTCATGAGTTTTTTGAGATTTTTTTTTTTTAAAGCTTTGACTGATTTGCTGGATAGGTTTTCTTTTTTCCTTCATAGAAAAGACTCTTTTGCCTAGCTTGAACTTCAAAATCCTGCATCATCCTATTGCTAAGGTTGGCCAAAATATATTCACAATGCTAGTAATAATTGGTTCACTTAAAATAGAAGGCAGAAAGACAACCCAATCAAAAAATGTGCAAAGGACTTGAATAGACATTTCTCCAAGAATATATACAGATGTCCAATAAGGACATGAAAAGATGCTCAACATTTTAGTCATTAGGGAAATGCAAATGAATCCCACAATAAGATACTTACTAGCATGGCTATTATCCAAAAAAATGGTAAATAATAAGTGTTGGTGAGGATGTGGAGTAATGAGAATGCTTATCCATTGCTAGTGGGAATATAAAAGGATGCAGCTGTTTTTTAAAAAAATTGGCAGTTCCTCAAAAAGTTAAACAAAGAGTTACCATTTGACCCAGAAATTTTGCTCCTAGGTATATATCCAAAGGACTTGAAAGCAGAGACTCAAATAGGTACTGTATACCAATGTTCATTGCAGCACAATGGCCAAAGATGGAAATAACCAAGTGTTCATCACAGATGAATGGACAAAAAAAATATGGCATATTATTTAAAACATATTTGGAATATTATTTAGAATATTCCAATGGAATATTATGGAATATCATTTAGACATAAAGAGAAATATTATTTAGACATAAAGAGAAATCAGGTTTTGGTACATGCTACAACTTGAATGAACCTGGAAAATGTTGTTGTTGTTGTTATGTGCCATTGAGTCGGCCCCAACTCATAGCAACCCCTCCTTTGGTTTCCGAGGTGGTATCACTATGGAAGTAGATTGCTCA
>NW_006921858.1:3664130-3677838 GCF_000298275.1 Orycteropus afer afer | reverse complement strand
GAAATATCTAGACAAATACATAGAGACAGCAAGTAGACATGTGGTTACCTGGAGTTGGGGGATGGGGAATGGGGAGTTATTGCTTACTAGGTACTGAGTTTATTCTTGGGGTAATGAAAAAATTTAGAAACGAATAGTAGTGATTCTTGCACAACATTGTGAGTGTGATTAATACCAACGGATTGCATACTTGAAAATGGGTAAAGTGCAAATTTTGTGTTGTGTATATTTGAGCATAATTATAACAAAGCAGAAGATACTCTACCTATATGCTATTTTGTTTTGCTACACACAGTTATTAGGACTCTCAAAAGTGGGAAAGGAGAATTTTACTTGTGTATGGTAATCCCAGGGGTAAATTAATTATAATAAAAATCAACCTTCCAATTCTGTGTGCAGTAAAGTAAGGTGAAGTGCTAAAATTAAAAGTCTTCTCTTTCTGTGGGATACATTCTTTAATATGCCAATTAAAATATATTTCTGTATTTTTTTTATTACTCAGCTTGTTTTATATTTTTATCTCACTCATCAACGTGGTATTCAGGTCTCCTTGTCTCTGACTTTTTAGACCTCTTCTGCAATAGAAACATGTCTCATTTAGCAATAACTTTGATGGTAAACAATAATATCATCCTTGATAAAAATCCAAAAGACACATCTTCTTCCTGAGGTGCCTGAAAAGACAGTAAACCAAACTCACTGCCATTGAGTCAGATCCAACTCATAGCAACTCCTCCTTGGGTTTCTGAGACAGTATCTCTTCAGAAGTAGATTGTTCAGTCTTACTTCTGAGGAGTAGCTGGTGGGTTTGAACTGCCAGCCCTCTGGTTAGTAGTCAAATGTCTTAGGTACTACACCACCAGAGATCCTGAAAGGAAAGTAATCAGTACTAAATGACAATCACAAAAGGTAAAGAAAGTGATTCTTTCCCTTTGTTTCAAGAATTTATGCTTTCCATTGAACCTACTTTATAATTAATGCTTGACATCATCATGTGGTAGATCAGAGAAGAACCATAGACATTCAGAGCTGAAAGAGCTCTTAGAAATTGTTTCTTTCCCCATATTCTGTGCCAGTTCATAGTAAGAACATAGAATTGTGGAAATCAAAAATCTGTGGAACATGTAGTGACCAACCTAGGAGACCTTCCATAAACCCCATGAAAGGTAACTCTGTACTTTCTCCCCAAAGGCTGTTATCTTTGTTTTGTCCATTGTATCTTCATGATACACAGCGACAATGCATATTGTCTGATGTACTGAAAACAGTCAATAAATTAGTTTTGGTTGAATGAATAAATGAATAATTATCCGCAGATTGCTGAAAGCAATACTGACCATAACATTTTCTCAAGTTGCTTGTAAATTTGCCAAAGCAGCTACATACTAAGGAGACACCTGGAAGAATTCATTGAGCTCACAGAACTATGTTGATGGTCTGCACTATTAGTGTGACTGAAGATCATATCTGGGAAAGTTCTCTACTTTTTAGGCAATAAACAAGTTTTGAGGACCAACTGTTACTACACTGTCCCACTAGACAGAACTGAGAAGATAGTACTCAACAAGACCTTATCATTGCAATCTATACGTGGCTATCTCCCTGTTTCCTTCTTTAGGTTCCACACAATCCAATTATACTCACTCAAGAGGATTAGTGAGAAATAAAAAACTGACTGGATTTTAAATGAGAGATTGAGGAGAAAATCTCTTATGTTCCCAGAGATATTTCCTTTTCAGTAAAGACGCTTTTAGCAAACTAGAGCTTCTCTCTCTTCTATCCCCCTTCTCCTCTGTCCCTCAGTCCCTGTGTCTTCTGTCTTCCTTTTCCACTCTACTTCAGATTCTCTCTTTTGCTTTTTTTTATGAAGAGCAATTTACCTCAGTCCCAGAAATTCCAAACTTATATAGCGGGTATAAAAAGAATACCATTTTTTCATTAAAAAATAATTAAGTCCAATATCTCAATGTAAAATGTAACTATCTCCTCTGAAGTCTTTTCCTTTCCCCAGAATTCTGCTAGACAATTATGGACAATGTGTACTGTAGACCTTGCCTTGGCTACAGGTATCTTTCTCTTCTCTTCAGCATTCTCAAAGCTGAAGATTCTCCTTCCAGAATCATTTATATATTCTATTCAAAGAGCTTAAACATCGACAAAGGACAAAAAAAGAGATTGACCTCCTGCGAGTTCTACAGAAATCCCTGTGGCAAAAAATTATAAAATATTTGGTAAATATATGTGTGTGTGTGTGTGTGTGTGTGTGTGTAAACAAAAAAAGCAAACTCACTGCTGTCGAGTCAATTACAATTCATAGCGACCCCTCCTTGGGTTTCTGAGGCAGTATCTCTATGGAAGTAGATCACGCAATCTTCCTTCTGAGCAGTGGCTGGTGGGTTTGAATCACCAGCCTTCTGGTTAGCAGTCAAATGCCTTAGACACTACACCACCAGAGCTCCTGTGTGTGTGTATACATACACATACACATATACATACACATAAACCAAAACCAAATTCACTGCCGTTGAGTTGGATATGACTCATAATGACCCCTTCTTGGGTTTCTGAGGTGGTATCACTATGGAAGCAGATCACCCAGTCTTCCTTCTGAGGAGTGGCTGGTGGGTTTGAACCACCAGCCTTCTGGTTAGCAGTCAAGTGCCTTAGGCACTATGCTACCAGAGCTCCTATGTATACATATACATATACATATACATATACATATACATATACATATACATATGTTGTTGTTGTTATGTGCTGTCAAGTCAGACCCGACTCATAGCAACCCCTCCTTGGGTTTCCGAGGCAGTATCACTATGGAAGTAGATTGCCCCATCTTCCTTCCGAGGAGCGGCAGGTGGGTTTGAACCGCCAGCCTCCTGGTTAGCAGTCAAGTGCCGTAGGCACTATGCTACCAGAGCTTCCACATATATACATATACATATACATATACGTATACGTATACGTATACGTATACGTATACGTATACGTATACGTATACATATACACATACCAGAAGCATGAAATGAGGGTGCGGAAGCAAAAAATACATGCAAAGCTAACATCTATCTAAGGTCCCTGGGTGGCATAAATAGTTTATGCTTGGCTACTAACCAAAAAGGTTGGCAGTTCAAATCCACCCAGCTGTGCATGGAAGAAAGGCCTGGTGATCTACTTCTATAAGACTTTTGTCTTATTGTTATTGTTATGTGCCATGGAGTCAATTTCCACTCCCAGTGACCAATATGACAGAAGTGAACCTATATAACAGAGTAGAACTGCCTCATAGGGTTTCCTAAGCTGTAATCTTTATGGGAGCAGATTGCAATGTCTTTTCTCCTGCTGAGACAATAGTGGGTTTGAACTACTGATCTTTTGAGCGCCTAACCACTGTGTCACCAGGGGTCCTTTTTCATAAGATTACAGACATTGAAAACCCTATGGACCAGTTCTACTCTGAAACACACGGGATTCCCATGAGGCAGAACTGACTCACGACAATGGGTTTTTGGAACATCTATCTTTGCCTAAGGCACTTCACTGCTAACCAGCAGGCTGGTGGTTCAAACCCACCAGCCACTCCTCGGAAGGAAGATGAGGCAATCTGCTTCTGTAGTGATATTGCCTCAAAAACCCAAGGAGGGGTCGCTATGAGTCGGGTCTGACTCGACGGCACATAACAACAACAACATCTTTATTTCACTAAATTGTACTGCCATACTTGTGCACTCCTACCCATTATTTAGTCCTGTGCTCAAGGGGGCATATATCTAGACATATTCCTAGGGGTGGATTGCCAAATCATACCCCATAGGTTTTACATCTTCAGTTTTACTTTATACTGACAAATTGTTTTCTAAGTGTGATTCTAACCAATGTTATTCTCACAGGCACCGTACAACTTTCCCATTACTTCAGATCCTCACCAACATTTACTGTTGTCCAGCATTTTTATTTTTGCTAGTCTGAAGTCTGATGAGTGTAAAACGGAATGTTATTGTGATTTTAGTGAACATATCCCTGATCATTATTGAGATGGAGCATATTTTTCTTATGCAATTGGCTGTTTGTGATTTTCTTTTGTGAACAATTTCATTGTATATTTTGCCCATTTTTCTATACGGCTGTTAGACTTTTGGTTAGGGTTTATAAATATGCTAGTCCTTTGGTAGTTATATGTGGCAGTCCTTGTCTCTCTGTTTGAGACTGACTTTCTATTTTTTGTGGTATCTTTTAATGAACAGATGGTTTGGATATTTTTATTAAATTTATTATTTTTTTTTGCTTTCATTTTTGTGTCTGGTTTAAGAAATAAACCCTACCCCCACACCCATATTCTGAATTATGAAGATAACCAAACCAAACCAAACCAAACTCACTGTCATCAAGTTGATTCTGACTCACAGCAAACTTCATTGAATTTCCAAGGCTGTAAATCTTTACAGAAGCAGACAGCCCCACAGAATTGTAAAGATAGTGCCTATATTTTCTTGTAAATGTTTCATGCTACAGTTTTCCATATTTAAGTCTTTAATCCCTCCAGGAATTATTTTTTGTGTATAGTGTGATGTAGAGATCCAGTTTTATATTTTCCACATTTTAACCATTTGTCTGAGTACCATTTGCTAAGTCTCTCTTTTTTCCACTGACACACAGCAATAAATCTATCATATATCAAATCTGCAAATATCTATTGAGTCTATTCTGAGCTCTTTCCTGCTTCATTGGTCAATCTATGAACCAATACCACACAGGATTGATCATTATAGTTTCATGAGTCTTAGCATTGGACAAATGCCCCACTTGTTCTTCCTCAGGAATGTCTTAGCTTTTGGCATTTTTTCTTTCTTTTGAAATTTTAGATTTAGCTCATCAAATGTTACAAAAAATCCCTACTGGGATTTTGATAGAAATCACATAAGATATCAATTTTGGGAAAAATAACATCTTTATGATCTTGGAGCTTCCTAATCATGAGTATAGTATATTTATCTATTTTAAGGTATTCTTTAATGGTTTTCAAGTAAGTTTCAAAGTTTTCTCCACATTGGTTTTGTACATAATTTGTTAGATATATTCCAAGGTACTAGTGGTGCATTAAGGAGCTCTGGTGGCATAGTTGACTGCTAACCAGAAGGTCAGCAGTTCAAACCCACCAACTGCTCTGTGGAATGGAGACAGTGTGATCTATTTCCATAAAGATTTGCAGCCTTGGAGACCCAACGGGGGTCATTATGAGTCGGAATCAACTCGACGACAGTGAGTTTGGTTTTTGGTTTTGAGTGGTGCAATAAATGTATTTTTTGCCAAATACCAAATGGCCAAGTTCCAAAACAGATACCTGGCCAAAGTTCCAGCCAAAACTGAGGCGAATTCAGATTAGCAAATTGAGTAAATATCAAAAACACAAGAACAAATATAAAATCACTAAAATTATTTTATGAAAAAATATTTCAATATTTTCAATAATTTTCACTATCCAGAATTTTAAGTTGGCTATTATAATGCAACAACAATCAGTTCTCAGAACTGAGTATTATTAGATTGATCCTGTAGTTACGAAACTCCACATTTACAATGCACTCAGTTAGAAGGAAGGTTGGGCAATCTAGTTCCGTAGTGATACCACCTTGGAAAGCCAAGGAGGGGTTACTATGAGTTGAATCCTATTCAACCGCAGAGACTTTAGTTTTTTAGTCAGTTTCAAATGAAGTGAAAGGAAAAGCAAGATATTTTTGACGTTTATAATTTTTTTTCTCTAAAATTTTCATTCTTATATTTTTAATTATTTATCACTTAGATCTTTTCTTCCTAGAGAAATTTTAAAGTGGCAAAGATAAAAATATGCCTTTAATTATCTTCATGAGTTGTAAAAAAAGATCCAAAGTTTTTTTCCTCGAAAACCTCATGGTCTAAATTGAAATTAAGTAACTGAAAACTAAATATAGATTTTAAAGATTATTTTGTTTAATATAGTGAGTGCTGGTATGCCTAACAATTCTATAAAGATTAGAATAATTATATAATCTAATTCTTAGTATTCTGCTTGTATCACTACATAAAGTTTTAGGAACATTTCTTGGTTCACAATGATACAATGTTCTTCCTAAATTTATGTAGATAACCCATTTATTAATGTTCACATAATTTGTAATCTTTTCCCTTATTTATTTGTTTTGAAGCTCTTAATCATTGTTTCTGTGCATGAAATTAACTGCTGTCACAGTCATCATTAATTATTAAAGAATCTTCCTCCTGCAATAATAAATTCAGTTACACTATAACCAATATTTCAACATGCAAAGCACTCAGATTTTTTCTCCAAGTTACATCTAGAATGTTTATATTTATAAAGTAAATATTTAGATATTAGCAATAAAATCTAACAGTATGCTTTGTTTGTATTAGTGTTTCATGCTGTTAAGTCATGAGAAAAATCATATAATCACGCACAAGTTCAGGAATACCAAAGGGACATTAAATAGACATCTGGATTTCCCACATGCAAAGCTAAAGTCACATAAAAGATTGGCAAAATGTAGAGGTTGAAGCTGAACTTCAGTGCAAGGTTCAGGTATCCCTAGCTTGTTGAAAGTTTGCTTTACACCACTTGGCTTTTACCAAGGACCTACATTAGTACCTTTTTTCACGAACCAAAAATAATTCAGAGGATTTTCACTTTTATGAAAAAAGGCAAAAAGGGAGCTAGCATTTAACTTTTGTTTTGCAGTGAGCCATTACAGGGGTAGCATGCACCCTGAGCAGTGAGAGTACTGTCACCATGCTCCTTCCTTTGGAATTACACTCAGCATCTCAGCGTTAAGATGCCATAGCTTTGAACTGTGTCTGTGAACTATATGTTAGTGTTATTTTAGGTTTCATGTGTTACTTGGTATGACTTGGTAGGTTGTTTTTTGGGTCTGGGAGCACTCAAAAAAATTTTCATGTAAGTTAATGATAATTGCTTATTTGCTCTTTACCATTTTAGCTCTTGAAAGTTTTCATAGGAACTCTCTACTTTCAGATAATGGGGAAACCTGTACTAGGTGACTTTTCCTTAATTGCTATTGTAAATGGCGTATTTCTATATATTATTAATATATAGAAATGCAATTTCATTTTGCATGCTGATTGTATACATAGCAAACCTTGCTAAGTTTTTCGCTTTAGTTTTAATACTTTCTGTATTTATTTTGCAAGTGTTTATGAAGACCACCATAAGACCAAATAATGACAGTTTTTTTTTTTTTTTTGGTTTTACAATATTTTACCTTGCACTGCTTTTTCTCATCTTAGTGCAGTGGCAAGGGCCTGAACAATGTTGAAAAGCAGTAGAGCTAGTGGGCATTCTTGTCATGTTTCTGATTTTTAATGTAATTCTTTCTACATCACAATTTTAATTATGAAATTTGCTGAAATTTTGATTGATAACTATGGAAAAATAACTTTTTAAACTATATAGTCTGTGATTCAAAAAATCTCACAATAAAAACATCCCCTATGCTTGATTCAGCCTGGCTTAAGAAAATCAAGTGAATGCCAGATACCAAGAGCCTCTTATTTGCAATTGATAGCAAGAACCTTGGGAAGATGAGGATTGTTGACTCATGCAGAATAAGAAATCGAGAGTAAATATTGTGAATGTTTGTGAGGCACTTGAAGATGCCAAGAATATAAATCTTAGCCCAAGTTGGGGTCAAGGTTCTTTTGTATCAAGATTTATACCTATTCTAGACTTTATGAAAAGTAACTTGGAGAATTTATTTCCCAGAAGTCCCTTTATTGTCCTCTAGATTTCAGATAATTAATATTGTCTCTTATGGAATGTAACAGTCTTGTGGCTATACACACTAATTGCTTGCTTTGGGAAACTACTATGCAGCCTTTAGTAATGAGAAAGTTTCAAGATTCTTAGTCTGGTTTTCTCACTTCAAGTCTGATTGCAACAAATTAGTGATTTTCACTGACTTGGCTCTTAAAAGCACACATGAGAAATTTCTATTTTTACTCTTTATCATGTTAAGGAAACTCATTTCTGTTCCAAGTTTGCTAAGAGGTTTTTTCTGTTTTGCTTTGTTTTTATGAATGGGAATTCAGTTTTATCAAGTTGATTTTTTAAAAATTGAGATTATTTTATGAAATTTATTTTATTTAATATATAAAGTGGTAAATCACATTAATTATTTAATAAAAGCAATTTGCAATTTTAGGATGAATCTGATTTGTTGATGATAGATTACTTTTCCTTTACAGTGCTGGGTTCTGTTGCTAATATTTGGCTTATGTTTGTAAGTAATAGGGTAGCTAATATTCAATGACAACCTCCAGTGAACCATGTATCCCAGTATTCATGCTCTTCCATTTTGAATCTGAGGTGATCCAGTGACTCAGTTTAACCAAAAGGTGCAGCAGAATTAATGTCATGCTGCTGCTGGGCTGACATCTTTAAAGGCCTAGTTGCTTCAGCTTTCTCACTTTATGGAATGCCATTTGTAAGATTTAATAAGAAATCCTATTAAATGCTGGAGGTACCACATATAGAGGATACATGGAGCAAGAGAAACTCTGAGATGAGAGAGAGAGAGAGATGCAGTTGGCCCAGAGTCCTGAGCCGTTTTGGACAATCCATCCCAGTTGAGCCTTCATATGACTGAAGCCCCAGCTAACATCACATGGAGTGGAAAAACTGCCCAATTTGAATCTAATCAACCCATGGAATAATGAGAGTTTTTTTTTTTTAAAGAAGTTTGTTGTTTTAAGCCATTAAGTTTTGCAATGGTTTGTTATGCATCAATATGCAACCAAAACACTGTTCTTTGATTTTTGTTTCAAAATTATATCAGTCTCATAAAAATGAACTTTGAGATGTTTTCCTCACTCCACTCCTTTTTTTTTTTTTTTCTGTTTTCTGGAAGAGTTTATGTAAGATTAGAACTAACTGTTCCTTGTATGTTTAGTAGAATTTGCCTATAAAACTGCCTAGCTCTGGTGGTTTCCTGTGGGGAAGATTTTCAACATTCTTTCTATTTTTCTATTAATTAAATCTGTGTTTCAAAAACTGAGCACCAATGCTCCTCAATGTACTACAGAGAATTCACAGGGCACAGCAAGATTTTGTAAATTTCAGAGGAAAACGCAATGGTACCTGGCAGTTATCTGTTGGATGCTGAATAAACTACTACAGGGTTTCAACATTAGATCATACTATATTTCTTTCAAGGACATATCTTTGCACAGCTGGGTTTAAGATGAATGCTGTCATAAACAGCAGTACCATGTGAAAATCAGTAGGGAACAGGAAATGAGGGTGATGGTGTTCAATCTGATTCCGAAGTTTGGGAAGTTGTGTAGTGCCCAGAGTTCCACACATGCCAATGATAAGTAATTTCCTTACCCCCTTTTATGTGTATTTTTTTCCTAAATGGCCAATAAGTTGTTCGGGCATAACTCATGCCTTCTCTCTTTCATCTTTGTCCACCTTGCCAGAAGTTTATGAATTACATTGATCTTTTAAAAGATTCAGGTTTTGATTTGGTTGATGTTGTATGTAGATTTTTACGGTTTTAATTTCATTGATTTCTGTTCTTATTTTATAGTTATTTCCTTTGGGTTTATTTGGTTTTCTTTTTCTGGTTACTTAGGACATAAGCTTTGATTATTGATTTGAGACCTTTCTTCTTTTCTAATATTAGCATTAATGTTTATTTTCCCTCTGAGCTCTGCTTCAGCTGCATCTTATAAATTTTGACACATTGTATTTTCATTCAGTTGAAAATATTTTCTAATTTTCCTTGAGATGTCCTCTTTGACCAATTGTATATTTAGAAGTGTGTTATTAAATTTCCAAGTACTTTGGGATTTTCCTGTTATATTTTTGTTTTTTGTTTTTTAATTTCTAATCTAATTCTATTGTGGTCAGACAGCATACTTTGAATGATCTATTATTTTCTATTAAAATTTGTTTTATGACTCAGAATATGTCTTGGTGAATGTCCTATGTACACTTGAAAGGAATGTGTATTCTGCTTTCCTTGGTGGTGGTGGTGGTGGTGTGTGCTGTTGAGTCCATTCCAACTCATAAAGACCCTATAGGACAGAATAGATCTGCCCCATGGAGTTTCCTAAGCTGTAATTGTTTTATTTGTTTATTTTTATTTATTTATTTAGCTTCTTATTGTGAAAGTTTACAGAGCAAATAAGTTTTCCATTCAACAATTTATAAACACTTTGTTCATGACATAGGTTGCACAATCCCCATCATGTAGCAGCACTTATCCCACTTCCTCCCTGTGTTTTCCATTCTCATTCATCTTTCTTTCCTGTCCCTTCCTGCCTTCTGAACTTTGTCTCTGGGCAAATACTGCCTTTTTTTTTTTTAAATCTCATATAGTCGATTTTTCCAAGTAGTATGTACCTTCCTGCTATTATTGTTCATCTTATAGGCCTGTCTATTGTTTGGCTAGGAGCTCTAATGGCATAGTGCTTAAGGCATTTAACTGGTAACCAGAAAGCTGGAAGTTCAAACCCACCAGCTACTCCTTGGAAGGAAGATGGGGCAATCTACTTCCTTAGAGATACTGCCTTAGAAACACAAGGAGGGGTTGCTATGAGTCAAATCGACTTGACGGCAGTGAGTTTGGTTTTTTTTTCTTTTTTTTTTTTTCCTGGTGGAATAGTGGTTAAAGCATTTGGCTGCTAACCAAAAGGTCAGTGGTTCTAACTCACTTGCTGCTTCATGGAAGAAAGATAAGGCAGTGTCTCTATGAAGATTTACAGCCTTAGAAACCCAATGGGTTGAATTGACTCAATGGTAGTAAGTTTATACTTTTAGATCCTATCAAGAATGGTAGTATCTCATTCTATTTCTCTCTGCCTGTATGTCTGTTTCTTTCTCTCTCTCTTCAACCATATTTTCTAAGTAATCATTGCTAATATATAGATGAATTATTAAATTTTAAAAATTTATCTTATATGTGGCCACTTTCCTTAAAAATTTTGTATTACTTTTGGATAATTTCTTTTTGTTTCTACAGGGAAAAGTGTTCCTCTATGAACAATGATCATATCTTTTATTACTTTATTTCCATTTTTTGCTTTTTACTGAAAACCGCACTACTCCACTACTGGATCCATATGCCTCTTCCAAGGTCATGCTATGACCTCCCTAAATATGTGATGAATTATTTAGAGGAGACCAATTAGAGAAGAGTTGAATTGAAACTCATTTTTTTCCTTCTCCAAATTGATTAGTTAGTGAAGTCAAAATGACCAAAGGAACATACCTAAATACAAAGCCTTGGGAGAATTTTAAAGATGAAAAAAATAAGACAGACTTTGTTTGAAACACCCACTAAAAATAGAAGGGGTGCAATTAATTTCTAACGTTGAATTTTGGCTTTCTTAAGGACAAAGTTAAACAATATTTCATGTTTAAATTCTTCAGTAAAAGTACAATGGAAATAATCTGACTTTTCTTGCCTAAATCTGCAGACAGAAGTAGAGAATGAACGAGATTATATAGAGAAATTCATACCAAAATTTATCCTTGAAATAGCCAGATAGCTGAATACAAAGTAAAGGTTTTATTTACTTGAATTGACTGCAGAGTTGCTTTATCCTCCACCTTTATGAATAAAACTGTGGCCTAGAAAAGGAAAATTGAGTCTCTGCTTTTTTTGGAAAAAAAAAAAAGAACTAACTGTATTTTTTAAAATAACCAGTAGAAAAACAGGAAAAGTATAGGAAGAGATAATTCCCAGGAGAAATATAAATAGCCAAAATACATATGGGAATACAATATACCTGACTACTAGTCTGGGAAATATAAAATAAAACAAACATTTATGATGTTTTTCTGCCTGTTAGATTAGCAAAAACTTTAAAAATAGATACTATTCAATGTTGATAAGGCTATGGTGAAATATTTTTTTAACGTTTTACTGGAGAGACTATAAATTAGTTCATACTGTTTGAATGGTATGATTGATAGCACAAATGCCCCTCTTTCGACATCCCTCCCTATATCAACACTCTGGCTCACAACTTTGTGATGCTCTCCCATTCTGATTCATTGGCTTGCTATAGCCAATGGGATATTAGCAATGTATGACAGGGAATTGACAGTGTCTCTGGGTGTCAAAAATGGTTAAGTTCTTGGCTGCTAACCAGAAGGTTGGGGGTTCAAGTCTATCTAGATCTGCCTTGGAATAGAGGCCTGGTGATCTATTTCTGGAAAATGAAAACCAAAGCCATTGAAAACCCTGAGGAGCACAGTTCTCCTCTAATACATATGGAGTCATACTGGGTAGGAAGCAATTCAATAGCAACTATTTGTGTGTGTGTGTGTGTGTGTGTTTGTGTGTGTGTTCCATGACTGGACTTTCCTTCTCTTTTTGCACCAATACCAGTAAATACCAAGAGAACATGCCCAGGCTACCCTGCTAGAAGGTAATATACATATTGAGTAAAGCAGAGTTACACTAGTCATTCTAGTCAAAGCCATCCTAGATTACCTGACACCAGCCAACCCCCAAATATGTAAGAAAGCCCACCAAGATATGCAGAGCTGCCCAGACAATCATTCCAAACACATAACCACTGTTGTTGTTGTTGGGTGTTGCTGAGTTGATTTCAACTCATGGCAATCCCATGTGATAGAGAAGAATTGTCCCATACAGTTTTCTATGCTGTAATCTTTATAGGAGCAGATTGCCAAGCCTTTGTACTGCAGAGGTGCTGTGGGGGTTCAAAAAGCCAGTCTTTCAGTTAGCAACCAAGTGCTTAACCATTCCACCATGAGAGCTCCTTACATAAGCAATGTTGTTGCTGTTGCTAGGAATCCTCGAGTTGGTTCCAACTCATAGTGACTCCATGTAAACAGAATGAAACACTATCTGCTCCTGTGCCATGCTCACAATTTTTGCTATGCTTGAGCCCATCATTGCAGCCACTGTGTCAGACCATGCTATTGAAGGTCTTTCCCTTTTTACTGACTCTCTACTTTAGACTCATATATTCTTCTCCAGGGACTGCTCCCTTCTGACAACATGACCAAAGTAGATGAGACAAAGTCTGGTCATTCTAGCTTCTGAGGAGCATTCTGGCTGTACTTCTTTCAAGACAGATTTATTTCTTTTTCTGGCAATCCGTGGTATTTTCAGCATTCTTCGCCAACATCACAATTCAAATGCATCAATTCTTCCATCTTTCTTATTCATTATTCAGATTTCACATGCCTATGAAAATTAAAAATACTGTGGCTTGGGTCTGGTACACCTTAGTCCTCAAAGTGACATCTTTCCTCTTTAACACTTTAAAGAGGTCTTTTGCAGCAGATTTGCCCAGTGTAATACATCATCTGATTTCTTGACTACTACTTCCATAGGTGTTGATTGTGGATCTAAGTAAAATGAAAGCCCTGACAACTTCAATCTTTTGTCCCTTTGTCATGATGTTGTTCATTGGTCTAGTTCTGAAGATTTTTGTTTTCTTTATGTTGAGATGTAATCCATACTGCAGGCTGTAGTCTTTAATCTTCATCAGTAAGTGCTTCAAGTCATCTTCACTTTCAGCAAATAAGGTTGCATCATCTGCATACCACAAGTTGTTAATGAATCTTCCTCCAATCCTGATGCTGCATTCTTCATGTAATCCTGCTTCTCACAATATTTGTTCAGCATACAGATTGAATAGTATGGTGAAACAA
>NW_006921858.1:3653927-3663627 GCF_000298275.1 Orycteropus afer afer | reverse complement strand
CAGCTAGGGGCCATAGTCTCGGTGCTTCCATCAGGCTCTATCAGACCAGCAAACCTGGTCCTTTTTTTTTTTTTTTTAAATGATTTTGAGTTTTGTTCCACATTGTTCTTCCACTCTATCCAGGATATCCTGCATAGATCCACCTCTGAGTAGTTGACAGTGGTAGCCAAGCACCATCTAGTTCTTCTGGTCTCATAGTCATATATGCTGGGGATCACATGGTATACTGGTCTCTTGGACTAATTGTTTCTATGTGTCTTTGGTTTTCTTCATTCTTCTTTGCTCTAGACAAGAAGAGACCCATTGTTTCAACTAGATGGTCACTTATAAGCTTTTAAGATCCAAGTCGCTACTTGCCAAAGTAGGAAGAGGAACAATGTTTTGTGTAGTATGTTATGCCAATTGAGCTTCATGTCCCCTGTGACTATGGTCCTGACCCCATAGGTTCAACTATTCACTCCCTCTGGGTAGCTGGCTGTGGTCAAGAAGTGACTACAACCTTGTCCCTTGTCAGCTCTACTATATATCTGGGAATTCTTACAGAACATACAAATACACTTGCAGAAAAGTTCTCTACCAACCCTATATATGGTCATGGGCACACTTCCCCTGCATAGACATACCTAATAGTTCAGCCTGTCCACCCATCTATCCCCCCGTATATCCATGTTTGCCTTCACTGACAATGCAGTACTTACTGTATATGCAAAAGGGTTCATTTTTGTTGTCTGTACCTCCCATGCACCTCTTTATGTCTTCCTCTTCCTCAATGCCACTGTGTTGATCACTCACATTTGGTACATTGCCCTTTCCTTCACACAAATCAATACTTGTCTCTACCTATCTAACAGTGTTCCCTTCCTCACCTCCCATGCCTTGTAACCAACATACAAAATTTCCTTCCTTATATAAACTTTTCTTTTTTACAATAACAGACTAATACCATGTTTGTCCTTCTGTGATTGACTTATTTCAATCAGCATAATGTCCTCCAAGTTCATCCACGTAACGTGCAGTTTTCCAGATTCTATGTCATTCTTTAGGGTTGCATAGTATTCCATTGTGCGTATGTACCATAGTTTGGTTATCCATTCTTCTGTTGATGGGCACCTAGGTTGTTTCTATCTTTTGTTTATTGTAAACGGTGCTGTGATGAACATGGTTGTGCATATATCTGTTCTTGTCTTGGCTCTCACTTCTTTAGGATATATACCTAGTAATGGGATTACGGGGTCCAATGGTATTTCTAATTCCAACTTTTTAAGGCATTGCCATACTACCTTCCAAGTGGTTGTACCATTCTAGAGTCCCACCAACAGTGTATGAGAGTTCCAATCTCTCCACATCCTCACCAGCATTTGTTATTTTCTGTCTTGTTGAACTTTTCTACTAGTGCTGGAGCAAGATGGTATCTTCTTGTTGTTTTGATTTGCATTTCTCTAATGGCTAATGACCATGAGCATTTCTTCCAATGTTTGTTGGCCGCTTGAATATCCTCCTTGGTGAAATGTCTATTCATGTCTTCTGCCCATTTTTTTAATTGGATTATTTGTCTTTTTGTTGTTGAGGTGTTGGAGTTTTCTATAAATTCTAGAGACAAGTCCCTTGTCAGATATGTCATTGCTGAATATTTTTTTCTAATTTGTAGGTTCTCTTTTGACTCTTTTGGAGAAGTCTTTGGAAGCACATAAAAATTTAATTTTGAGAAGGTCCCATTCATCTAGTTTCTCTTCTGCTTTTTGAGCATTTTGGGATATGTTGGTATTCTATTTATACCATATACTTTACTGCTAACCAGAAGGCTGGCGGTTCAAACCGACCAGCCACTCCTTGGAAGGAAGGTTGGGCAATCCTACTTCCGTAGTGATACTGCCTCAGAAACCCAAGGAGGGGTCGCTATGAGTCGGGGCCGACTCAACGGCAAATAACAACAGTTTTTCCTTGAGAAAGTTTATGGTTTCAGGTGTCACATTTAAGTCTTTGATCCATCTGGAGTTAGGAGTTAGTTTTTGTGTATGGTGTGAGGTATGGATCTTGTTTCATTTTTTTGCAAATGGATATCCAGTTGTGATAGTTAAATTTGTATGTCAACTTGCCTGGGCCTGGTTGAGTGGCTGGGTAGCTGGTGGTAGTTATTTCCTATGACGAGAATGGCAATCAACTCCATGGTGGGATCTACCACAAGCAGGTGAGTAGCTGTCTTTGGGATGTGGTCTGCTTCCTGTATATAAGGAGAAGCCTTGGGGACAGTCTCTAGCTTATGGCATGCTTGGATCCTGCATGTGGCTGTGTCATTGTTCAGCAGCCTACCATGCTCTGTGGACCTTGGGACGTACAATGGACTTAAATTAATGGCCTGCCATGTGGTTTGGTAACATTGGGACTGTGCCTTTTTACTTGTCAACCTTGGGTTTGTCAGCCTTAGCAACCAGCAGCTGTCTGAGAGAAGAAATGCCTCTAGCTCCAGTGAGCCAGGAACAGGAGGCAGAGCTGGACCCCAAGGTTGAGGGGCTTTCACCCAGCCTCCAGACTGAAAGAGAATAAACTCCTGTTAAGGTCATACCATTTGTGGTATGTTCTTGTCAGAGCGGTACTAGGTAACCAGAACACCATTTTTGCCAGCACTGTTTGTTAAGCAATCTCTTCCCCCACTTAATGGATTTCAGCCTTTTGTCAAAGATCACCTGACCATAGGTTGGTGGATCTATTTCTGGGTTCTTAGTTCTATTCCATTGGTCCATGTGTCTGTCATTGTAGCAATACCAGTCAGTTTTGACTACTGTGGCTGTATAGTAAGTCTTAAGATCTGGGAGTGTGAGACCTCCTATTTTGTTCTTTTTTAACAATGCTTTGCTTATCCAAGGTCCCTTTCCTTTCTATATAAAGTTAGTGATTGGTTTTTCCATTGTTGTTGTTGTTGTTATGTGCCGTCGAGTCCTTAAAGAATATTGATGGGATCTGAATTGGAATTGCATTGAATGTATAGATTGCTTTGGGTAGAATTGACATTTTCACAATGTTCAGTCTTCCTATCCACGAGCATGGTATGTTTTTCCATTTATGTAGATCTCTTACGGTTTCTTGAAGTAGTCTTTTATAGTTTTCTTTGTATAGGTCTTTTGTGTCCCTGGTAAAATTTATTCCCAATTATTTTATTTTTCTGGTAGCTATTGTAAATGGTACTGATTTCCTTATTTCTTTTTCAGCAATCTCTTTGCTGGTGTAGAGGAATCCAACTGATTTTTGGATGTTGTTCTTGTATCCTGCCACTATGCTAAACCTCTCAATTAGTAACAGTAGATTTTTGATTGAGTCTCTTGGGTTTTCTAGGTATAGGATCATATCGTCAGCAAATAGGGATAGTTTTACGCTTCCTTACCAATTTGGAGGCCTTTAATTTCCCTTTCTTGCCTGATTACCCTAGCTAGGACTTCCAATACAATGTTGAATAGAAATGGTGATAGAGGGCATCTTTGTCTGGTTACTGTTCACAAGTCTCTCTCCTTTGAAAATAATGTTGGCTGTTGGTTTTGAATATATGCCCTTTATTATGTTGAGGAACGTCCCTTCAATTCCTATTTTGCTAAGTGTTTTGATCAGGAATGGATGTTGAATTTTATCAAATGCCTTTTCTGAATCAATTGATATGATCATGTGGTTCTTTTCTTTTTCTTTCTTTTTTTTTTTTATGTGGGATGTGATTGTTTTTCTAGTGTTGAACCATCCTTGCATACCTGATATAAACCGCACTTGGTCATAATGTGATATTTTCTTTTCAGAGTTTGTTTTACATTCAACGTTATGTGTACATTTAGTTTCTCCTCATTTACCATGAGCAACCCTAACTCGATGCCCTTCCCTCCCTGCCCAGTAACTCTCCCCCCTGCCCCTCATAGTTATGCACTCCTGTTTGTCCTACATTTCCTCCGTGTGAATGTTGCCCCTCTGGTGCAATGCTATATTTTCTTGATACGTTGTTGGAGTCTATTGGTTAGGATTTTGTTGAAGATTTTTGCATCTATATTCATGAGGGATATTGGTCTGTAGTTTTCCTTTTGAGTAATGTCTTTTCCTCATTTTGGTATCAAGGTTATGCTTGGTTCATAAAATGAATTTGGGAGGATTCTGTCCTGTTCTGTGTTTTGGAATAGTTTGAGTAGGATTGTGTCAGTTCTTCTCAGAATGTTTGGGAGAATTCTCTGGTGAAACCATCTGGGCCAGGACTTTTTTTGGTCATTTTTTTATGACCTGTTTAATTTCTTCTTTTGTTATGGGCCTGTTCACCTTTTCCATTCAAGTCTGTGTTAGTTTAGGTAAGGAGTGGGTTTCTAGAAATCTTGTCCATCTCTTCCAGATTTTCACATTTGTTGTAGTATATTTCTTCATAGTATTCTATCTTTTTTATTTCAGTTGGTTCTGTTGTGATGTCACCCATTTTGTTTTTTATTCATGTTATTTGTATTCTCTCCCTCTTTTCCTTTGTTAAATTTGCCAGTGGTTTGTCAAGTTGATTAATCTTCTCAAAAAAACCAACTTCTAATCCTGTTGACTTTCTCTATTGTCTTTCTATTTTCTGTTTCATTTATTTCTGTTCAGATCTTTATTATTTCCTGTCTTCTGGTGACTGTAGGCTTTTCTTGCTGTTCTTTTTCTAATTGTTGGAGATGTTGGTTTAAAGTGTTGATTTTGGCTCTCTCTTCTTTTTTGAGGGTGCATTAATTGTTATAATTTGGCCCTTGATCATTGCTTTTGCTATGTCCCAAAGATTTTAGTATCCTGTGTTTTCATTCTCGTTTGATTCAAGGAATTTTTGAATTTCCATTTTTATTTCTTCTCTTACCCACTCTTTCCTATGGAAGGTGTTGTTCTGTTTCCATGTGTTTTCTCTTTTTCTGTTGATCATCCTATTGTTGATTTCTATTTTGATAGCATTGTGATCTGAGAAGATGCTTTGCAGTATATCAGTGTTTTTAAATTTATTAAGGTTTGCTTTATGGCCTAACATATGGTCTATCCTGGAGAATGTTCCATGTGCATTGGAAAAGAATGTATATTGTGCTGCTGTTGGGTGAAGTGCTCTGTAGATGTCTATAAGGTCAAGTTGGTGGATTGTATTGTTTAGCTCTTCTACATCTTTGTTGAGTTTCTTTCCAGTTCTATTTTTCATTGAAAGTGGTGTATTAAAGTCTCCTACTATGACTATGGAGTCATCTATTTGTCTTTTCAATTCTGTTAAAGTCTGATTTATGTATTTTGGGGCTCTTTCTTTGGGTCCATAGGTATTTATTATGGTTATATCTTCTTGTTCAATTGAACCTTAATCATCATATAATGTTCTTCCTTGTGTCTTATATTGGTTTTTGTCTTCAAGTTGATTTTATCAGAAATTAATATTGCCACTCCTGCTCATTTTTGGTTGCCATTTGCTTGATATATCTCTTTCCAAACTTTGATTTTTAGTCTATGTTTGTCTTTGTCTCTAATGTGTGTCTCTTGTAGACAGCATATTTATGGGTTTTGTTTTCTTATCCAGTCTGCAACTCTCCATCTCTTGAGTGGTGCATTTAATCTATTGACATTCAGTGTAATTATGAACAAGTATGAATTGGTTGCTGTCATTTGTTGTTGTTGTTGTTTTCATGCTGCTCCTGGTTTCTTTGTTCCTTATAATGTTCTGTGCTGAGCTCATTTTGTTTATGAATTGTGTTATCATTTCCTTCATTGCTATTGTCTTAGTATTTGCTAAATATTTGTGCTTGTCTTTCTTTTTATTATGATGTGAAGGTTTATCATTTTTCTCTGAGGTTACCCTGTGATTTATAATTTTCTCCCTGAGTTTAGAACAGTCCATTCTATCTTGCAACTCTCTTGACTTCCTCACCATTTAGAAGTTCTGTAACTACACTATTTTTTCCTTCTTTTTGGTTTGTAGTTGTCCTATTTACCAATTATGTCTCTGGTTGCCTGTTATAATCTTTCCAGTTTATTTTACTTTGGATACATCCATAGCTGTGTTGGTTTCTGGGTTATCTTATCTTGTGTATTAATGGTCATTTGTTGTTTGCTTCTATTGGTTCTCTGTTCAAAGAACTCTCTTTAGTATCTCTTGCAAGGTTGGTGTGGTTTTAACAATTCCCTTAATTTCTGCTTGTCTGGAAATTTCCTAATTTCACCATCATATTTGAGAGACAATTTTGCTGGATATATAATTCTTTGTTGGAAATTTTTCTCTTTCAGGGTTTTATATATACCTTCCCATTGCCTTCTCACTTGCATGGTTTCTGCTGAGAAATCCGACCGTATTATTGGTTGTCTTTTTTGGTAACTTTTCATTTTTCCCATGATGCTCTCAGGATTCTTTCTTTATCTTTGGTATTCATGAGTTTGATGATAATATGTCTTGGTGATTTTCATTTGGGTTCTGTCCTGTTCAGGGTTGAACTTCCTGAATGGATATATTCTCATCTTTCATCATATCAGTGAAGTTCTCTTCCAACAAGTCTTGGATAGTTTTCTCAATGGCTTTCTTTTTCTCTTCCTGTTCTGGAATTCCCATTACATGTAGGTTATTCCTTTTGATGGTATCCCACATGACCCTTAGGCTTTCTTCGTTTTATTTTTATCTTTTTTCTGATTGATCCACTTTGAAAGAAGTATTCAGGTATTTTCTTCAATCTCAGTAATTCTGTCTTCTATTGCATCAATTCTACTCCTTTGCCCTTTCAATGTGTTATCTATTTCTGAAATTTAGTATTACTCTTCTAGATTTCTATCTGTAGATTTTGCATCATTTCTTATTTTTCATTTATTTTGTCATTTTTTTCTTGTATTGTCTTTTGAAATTGTTCTAGGCTTTTGTTTGTGTTTTTCTTAATCTTGTCAATGTTTTCCTTGATCTTTTTCTCAATCTTTTGAAGCTATCTATTTAGATATCTTCAGAGAAAATTAAACTTAATTCTTATATGGAATTCTTTTGAATTCCATATCAGGGAGTTCTAGTGCTGCATCTTACTCAGGGATGTGTTTTGGGTCTGTATCCTGCTCCCTTGTTTCTGCCACTTTATCTTGCTTGTTTGTGTGGACTGTGATGGTCTGTTGTCTCTGAGACATTGTGATGTTGTATTTAGATCTCTGTTAACTGTTTGTGAAAAGCAGTTAAGGGTGAGTCAGCCTTTTCTTGGTGGTTGTTTATCATTGTCCAGTTGGTGGATAAGGAAGTGGTGTCTCTCACTCAGTAAGTGGAGCTGCAGGAAATGCAGGTGTGGTTGTGTCATATGGGCAAGGTTTCTGTCTCCCACTCAGTTAGACAAAAGCAATGATCAAAAAAGTAAAAGTAAACAGACAAAAAAACACACTGCATAAGCTCACAAGAACAATCACCAAAAAAAGAAAGAAAGAAAAACACCCTGCAATATCTGGTGAGGGTGCAACTAGAGAAAAGATGTAGAGTAGGAGAATAAAGAAGAAAAAAAGTGGGAAAAATGCAAAAAGAAAAATAAGGAATGGGGTTAACCATGAGAAAGAAAAACAAATGGGAATCAGGAACAGGGAAGAGAGAAAAAGCTGGAAACTAGAACCCGGGAAGTGAAGAATAAATAATAATAATAATAATAATAATAATAATAATAATTACAAGAAAAAAAAGAATAATAGTAATGATTTTAAAACAAAGTAAAAAAAAAAAAAAAAAAACTCAGGGCAGGGCTGGGCAGGGCACCCAGGCTCCATCAGATCACACAGACTAGAATGGAATTCCTGCCAGCCCAGAAGGTGGGTGGGAGTGAGGGATGGCCACACTCCATTCACCAAGAGGGTGTGGGGATAAGAGTAACAAAGGGAATATCACACCTTTCCTGTCATTTGCATCCGGAATATTCTTGCAGTTCCCAGCAAGTGGAGCCTATTCTTAGGTACCTGGAATCTGAGGGAATGCTGTCACTTTAAATATCCAAAATTGTTGAACCACTTGTGAACATTCAAAATGGCTGCACCCTCCAGATAGGCAAAAGTCCACAGCTCACCCTGTCTCTCTCTTCGCTGCTTCCCCTTTTGTTCACTGGCCACCAGTACAGTCCTCTGTGCAGCCCATGGCTAGCAGGGATGATTTTTAGGTTAATTCTTAGGTCCTTACACCACTTGGCAGTATTCAAGCTGTCCATGCCATCACGATCACTGACAGACCTCAGCTCCATATGTCTCATTTTTTGGTGTTTTCATGCAGGTTCTTCTACTAGTTGGAGTTTAGACCACTTTTGTATCCTTCCTTCCTTTCAAAGCTCATGGCTCCAGAATTATCTTCTGTATCTGTATTAATGGGTTCCCTATTTCTTTGTTGAAGAGAGTCTATGTAGTTTGTCTGTCTATTCCACCATCTTACTGGAACCCCTCTGGTCTATGTATACTTTTTTCATGAGCACAACTAAGTGTTCTGGAATTCCCGTTCTTCTCACTGTTATCCATAATTTGTTATGATCCACACAACTAAATGCTTTTGCATAGTTGATAAAACACAAATAAACATCTTTCCAGTATTCTTTGCTTTCAGCCAAGATCCATCTTCAGCAATGATATCCATCATTCCATGCCATCTTCTGAATCCAGCTTGCATTTCTGGAAGTTCCCTGTCAATATACTGCTGCAAACATTTTTTGAGTTATCTTCAGCAAATTTTACTTGCATGTGATATTAATGATATGGTTTGATAATTTCCGCATTCTGTGGGATCACCTTTCTTTGGAATGTGTACAAATAATGATCTCTCTAGTCATTTGGTCAAGTAGCTATCTTTCAAGTTTCTTGGGATGGACCAAAAAGTGCCTCCAGCGTAGCATCCATTGTTGAAACATCTCAATGGGTATTCTGTCAATTCCTGGAGGCTTGTTTTTCACCACTTTCTTCAGTGCAGCTTTGACTTCTTGATCATTAGCCACCTCCTGAAAAGGGTGAATGTTGACCTATTCTTTTTGGTACAGTGACTCTGTGTATTCTTTCCATCTTCTTCTTCTTGTTATTATTATTTATTTTAAGAGCTTGTTTTACATTCAACATTGCATGTACATTTAGTTTCACACTGCATTTATCATGCCCAACCCTAACCCAGTCTCCTCCCCTCCCTACCCAGTAACTCTCCCCCTGTGCCCCTCATATTTATGCAATCCTGTTTGTCCTGTTTGTCTTGCATTTCATCAATTTGAATGTAAGTCCTCTGGTACCCCGTACTATACTGTTCTAAGGGATGTATTACTATAGAGTATAGAGTATGTGGGTGCATCATCTTGGGTTGAGTGGTCTGCATGTACATCTTGTTAACTATTGGGCTGAGAGCCAGCCTCTGGGAGTGAGTTTTATTCCAGGCACAAAATGTATTCCAGGGCCGTAGTATTGGGGATCTCATCAGACACCATCTGACCAGTAATTCTGGTCATTATAGAGTTTTTGGATTTTATTCCACATTTGTCCTCCTACTATATCCAGGATCTCCAGATTTGATCCTTTCCTGAGTGGTTGGCATTGGTAGCCAGGCACTATCTAGTTCTTCTGGTCTCGAGGGCCTTTGTGTCTAGGATTGATTGCTTCCAAATGCCCTTTTGTTGTTGTTGTTGTTGTTGTTGTTATTTTGGGGCATCTTTCTTTGCTTCCGATGCTAGGAGATCATTAGCTGCATCTTAGATGGCCACTTGAAAGCTTTTAAGACCCCAGT
>NW_006921858.1:3646738-3649781 GCF_000298275.1 Orycteropus afer afer | reverse complement strand
CTCCTCTTCCTCTATATTTAATGAGACCTTTGTTTGTGGTTTTGCTTCTAATGCCTTGTCTAATTTTTTTTGTTTGATTTGAGGTTGCCTGTTGTTTCCTAGACATTTTGAGGTTATCTTTAACTGTTGGTTGTGTATTGATTTGTTTTGTCTTGGTTTTATGATTTAATGTTTTGAAAAGGTGGAGCTGGTGTATTTTATTTTTTTAGTTATTAATTCAGGTATGCTGGGTTGCTCTGCAGTTTTCTCTGTGATGATGGAATCACTGTGTGGAGTGTTGATATGGGTTTCTGTTTGTTGTAAAGAGGGTTTCAAATTTGAACCAGGAGGTATTATGGTGGCTGAATGTGGTTTCGTCTATTGGAGGAGTGAGGTTATTGGTGGAGAAGGTGAGAGTGGAAGAGAGGAAGAAGGAAAGCTCCCCGTTGCTAGGGGCACTTTCTAGGGCTTTGAGTGGGCTGCTAATGATGATGTTGTACTGTTATTCACAGGCCCACAGCTCAAGTTCAGCAAAGACTCCAGTTGTTAGGGGATCACCACTTTTCACCAGGCCCAGACACATGCAAAATTCCCACTCCCAAGGCCCCTCAGCACCAAAATGCCAATCCAAGACAACTGCCTGGCTCCGCAATCTGCCGCAGGAGCTCCCCTCTGAGACCGCCCACCCACAGCACCGGCCCAGACCATGATCCATGGCAGGAATTCCTTCCAGGGCCCATGGACCTGTGTCACTGGACCACACGGCAAACCACCATGGGAGTTCCTCTCTGGGCCTGCCCACCTGCAGCCCCAAAGATCTGCTCAGTTTCAGTGGCACTAGAGTCAGGCCAGTGTCCCCTCACACCCAGTGGTCCCAATATTGCTGACAAAGTCAAGTGTGGGTCCCTCAGTGCCACAAAGCTGAACCAAGCCTTTTCAGTGATCTGCTGCAGGGGCACCTCCCTGGGCCCACCCTCTTGCAGCACCAATGGACTCTCTGCTCGGGTTTCAGCGGCACTGGACATGCCCACCTGCCCCTAGCTGACCCAAATTACCAATAAAATCAGGTGCTGAAGGTAAATCCTTGGGGTGATTGCTGGTATGCTGGTGTGGTCACTGGTATGCTGGTGTGGTGTGTCTTCTTCCTTTACCCAGGGAGTTGAGGTCTTGGATGCCTCTTTCACCTGCCAGTTGGTACTCTGCCAGGGAAGTCTCCAATGGCCTTTCTCGGCTGCCTGTCGGCGCTCTGCAGGGTGGATCTCCTGATCTTGTTTCTTTTTTCCCCTGTGCCTTTCTCCTTTCCAATCCTACTCCCCTGAGTTTGGTGCACTTTGACTCAGTGAGCTGTTTGGAGCACCAGAATCCCCAGTGCAAACTGCTATACCTAGTTTTTCAGGGACTAAGATGCTAGAGGGAATTAATGCAACAATTACTGATGAGACTCCATTTTGAAAGCCTCCTTCCATCTTCTTTTGATGTTTCCTGCATCATTCAATATTTTGCCCATAGAATCTTTCAATATTGCAACCCAAGGCTTGAATTTTTTCTTCAGTTTTTTCAGTTTGAGAAATGCCAAGTGTGTTTTCTAACTCCAGGTCTTTGCACATTTCATTATAATAATTGACTTTGTCTTCCCAAGCTGCTCTTTGAAATTCTCTTTTCAGCTCTTTTATCTTATCATTTCTTCCATTTGCTTTAGCTACTTTCAATTCAAGGGCAAGTTTCAGAGTCTCTTCTGACATCCAGTTTGGTCTTTTCTTCCTTCCCTGTCTTTGTAATGACTTTTGGCTTTCTTCATGAATGATGTTCTTGATGTCATTCCACAATCAGCTCCTGGCCTTGTTTTGGCTGAAGATGTTAAGCTTCTGCATCACCTCTTTCCACAGATGTAGTCACTCTGATTCCTATGCATTCTATCTGGTGAAGTCCACATGTATAACCACTGTTTATGATGCTGAAAAAAAGTATTTCCAATAAATAAGTTGTTGGTCCTGCAAAATTCTATCACGTGATCTCCAACATCATTCCTATCACCAAGGCTATAGTTTCCAACTACTGGTGATTCTTTGTTTCCAACTTTTGCATTCCAATCACCAGTAATAATCAATACATCTTGATTGCATGTTTGGTCAATTTCAGACTGCAGAAGTTGGTAAAAATCTTTAATTTCCTCATCTTTGATTTTGGTGGTTGGTGCATAAATTGGAATAATAGTAGTATTAACTGGTCTTCCTTGTAAGCGTATGGATATTATCCTATTGCTGACAGCATTTTACTTCAGGATAGATTTTGAAATCTTTATGATGATGAATGTCATGCCATTCCTCTTCAATTTGTCATTCCCAGCATAGTAGATCATATGATTGTCTGATTTAAAATGGCCAAAACTAGTCCAATTCAGCTCACTAGTGCCTAGTATATCAATCTTTATGTGTTCCATTTCATCCATGTTTCAATTATTAGTGGATATTTGCAGCTGTTTCTTCCCATTTTGAGTTGTGTCATATTGGGAAATGGAGGTCCCAAAAGCTTTAGTCCACTCACTTCATTAATGTCAACTGTACTCTGGGTAGGCAGCTCTTCCCCAGTGCCTTCCAACCTGAGGAGCTCATCTTCAGGCACTATATAGGATAATGTTTTAGTGCTATTCATAATGTTTTTCAGTAATATATCAAACAGTGTTTCACTGCTATTCATAAGGTTTTCACTAGCTAGTACTTTGAGAAGTGGATGGCCCCTTCCTTCTTCCAAGTCTGTCTTTGTCTGGAAGCTCTGCTGAAACCTGTCCACCATGGGTGACCCTGATGGTATTTGAAATACCAGTGGCATAGCCTCCAGACTCACAGCAACACACAAGCCACCATAGTATGACAAACTGACAGATGAATGGTGGATTTTACCCATAGAGTCCTTCAATAATTCAACTTCAATATTACAGCATGAATAGGCACTTATTATTATATGCCTATACATTTTGTGGGAGTTCTGGTAGCATAGTGGCTAAGACACTTGCCTGCTAACCAGACGGCTGGTGGTTCAAACCCACCAGCCACTCCTTGGAAGG
>NW_006921858.1:3640068-3645748 GCF_000298275.1 Orycteropus afer afer | reverse complement strand
ACCAGCCGTCTGGTTAGCAGGCAAGTGTCTTAGCCACTATGCTACCAGAGCTCCCAAGCAATAAGCATAATGTACAGTAAAACCTGTGAGAACCAGAACTCAACAGGATTGCCTTGATTTTCCAGGTCTCACAAGTTTTCTTCCTTTAATAAGGTACTTACCACATTTCTATCACTCTCTGTTAAGAATCCTGCCTCATAAATACCCAGTGAGTTTTCCTCCTCTGACAGGTTTCCACTTTACACAGATTCCAGCTTTCACACACTTTACTATAGTAATATTTTGTTTAAAAACAAATAGGTAGGCATAAATACACTAGCAAAGATAACTAAAAATGCACAAACAGCAGAATACAAACCAGACAACTGGGATCTCCTAAAAATTAAACTTTTATGCCCATCAAAAGACTTCACCTAAAGAGTAAAAAAGAGAACCTACAGACTGGGAAAAAAAAATTTGGGCAATGATGTATTGGACAAGAGATTAATCTCTCAAATTTGTAGAAAATGTCAACACCTTAACAACAAAAAGATAAACGATCCAATTAAAAAATGAGCAGAGGACATGAACAGACACTTCACCAAAAAGGACATTCAAGCAGCTAACAAGCAAATGAAGATCACGATCATTAGCCATTAGAGAGATGCAAATCAAAACAACAGTGAGATATTATCTCACCTCAGTGTTAATAGCAAAGTTATAAAAAAAGATAACAAATCTTGGCAAGTGTATAAAGAGACTAGAACCCTCAAACACTGCTGGTGGAAATGTAAAATGGGGCAATCACTGTGAAAAACAGCATGGAGCTTCCTTAAAAACTTGGAAATTCAAGGATACAGGGAAGAGGTAATTATGGGGAGGCAGTGGGAGGGGACCTGTTGCATTGTGGTAAATTGCAGCCAATGTCATGAGACAAAGTGTATGTGAGCTACTGTATGGAGAATGAATTTGCTCTGTAAACTTTCACCCAAATCACAATAAAAATTTAAAAGAAAAGTTGGAAATGCAAATACTATATATCCAACAGTCACACTATATATCCTAGAGAAGTAAGAATCATGACATGAACAGATATACGTACACCCACGTTCATAGCAGCATTATTAACAATAGCAAAAAGAAGGAAAATTAAACATTTATGCCCATCAAAAGACTTCACCAAAAGAGTGAAAAAGAGAACCTACAGACTGGGGGAAAAAAATTGGGCAATGACATAAATGCCTAAGTGCCTATCAGTGGATGAATGGATAAACAAACTATGGCATATACACAAAATGGAATACTATACAACTTTAAAGAATAATGATGAATCTGTAAAACACCTCATAATGTGGATGGATCTGGAGAACTTTCTGCTGAGCTAAATTAATCAATCACAAAAGGACAAATATTACATCAAACCACTACTATAAATTGTCAAGAAATGGTTCTCTCACAGAAAGAGATATTCTTTGAAGATTAGCAGGGGTGGGAGGAAAAAGGAGGGTAAATCACTAACTAAAAGATAGACACATATTAATTTGTGTAAAGGGAAAGGCACTATACAATAGAGAGAGGTCAGCACAAAATGATCAAGGCAAAGGAAGACAGTGGGAGGAGCACAAGAATTAAAGACAACAAAGATAAATACTATTATTCACACAACTCTGCAATAAACAGTAATAACAATTATCTATGAGTGGATACAAAGATAGAGACACAAGCGGAACAGGCGTGAAAAAGTGAATGGGGCTACCCTCCTGAATATACTGAGGTTTGACAGGATATTTCTACATATATATTTATATGTGCTGCAAATGTATCCATGAAGACAGGAGAGCATACTCGGGGTAAAGTTATGAAAACTTCTTAGCAATAATCAGACACTTGAGGAATGAGTCACTGGGCCTGGGGGCTCAGGACCATAGTCTCAGGGGACATCAAGGTCAACTGGCACAACACAGTCCAGGAAGAAAATGTTCTACATCCCTTTTTGGTGAGTAGCAACTGGGGTCATAAAAGCTTGTGAGCAGCAATCTGCAACTGCGAATCTGGGTCCAGGTTCTGTTTGGCACAGCTCACAGAATCATAGACTCAGGCTGAGGGCAAGGAAAGAAGTTTTATTCAGAAGGCCAATAAGAAGGAATACCTGGGACTGCTGTCACCAAGGGAGTTCAGTGGAGCTTTAGGTTACTTTCACTTTTAAGCTTACAGCAGAGGAGGAAGTCACGATTATTGTTCTGAAATTGTCCATGTTGCACAGATTATATGGTTCCAGTGATTTTTAATTTCTTGACATGAGTCTTAATGTTCCAGGGTCAGCAAAAGTGTAAAATTATTTTCTTTGTGCATTGCATCTCGGTCAGCCTGGATCTGTCCAGTCCCATTCAGGTCAGCCTTCTTGCATTAACTTGAGGATCCTGGAAGTAAACTAAAAATAATTATTAACCTATTCACAAAGGATTATCATGCTAGGAGCTCTTATGGCATAGTGCCTAAGGCATTTGACTGCTAACCAGAAGGCTGGTGGTTCAAACCCACCAGGCACTCTTCAGAAGGAAGGTTGGCCAATTTACTTCCGTAGTGATACTGCCTCAGAAACCCAAGAAGGGGTTGTTATGAGTCAGATCCAACTCGATGGCAGTGTGCATGGGTGTTTTTTATTTATTATTATTATTCTTCACAAAGGAGTAATTTCTCAAATCTTTTGCCATTAGTCTAAAGCAATTTTTCACTGTTAGCTCAAAGCTATCCCATGGCTATCTCAAATCTAAGGTGTAACTATTATCTTTCCCCATCCAGAGCAAAGAGGAGTGAAATATAGATGTATTGGAACAATTAGCCCAAAGGACTAATGGACCATGCAAACCCCAGCCTCCACAATTCTGAGACCAGAAGAACTAGATGGTGTCTGGCTACCACTACCAACTGCTCTCAAAGGGATCACATTAGGATGTCTTAGATAGAGTGCAAGACAAATGTGGAACAAAACTCAAAATCATAAAATGACCAGGCTTACTGGTCTGGTAAAGAATAGTGGAAGGGAAGCCATAAGCCTCTAATGCTTTAAATCACGTCCATGGCTCAACTTCTGCCCAAACAATACACAAGTCTATAAGGCGAATAATAACACCAGGGAGGTACACTTGCCTAGAACAACCAACCATATGAGATCAAAGGGTAGCATTTGCTCAGGGAGAAAGCTAAGGATACAGGGAGGGATAGGAAAGAACAAATGGAAGTGGTAAACAAAGGGAAGAAGTGGAAAGAGTGCTGTTACATTGTGGGGATTATAATCAATGTACCAAATCAAAATCTGCATGAATTGTCTAATGGAAAATCAATTTTCTCTGTAAACATTCACACATATCACAATAAAAAGTTAAATTAAAAAACACAGGTAGTCACCAACTTATCACACATTTGAGTTATGATGAACCACACTTACAAGGATCCATTTTGGGCTTTTTTTTTTTTTTTTTTTAACATCTTATCCTTAGTAATACGCACTGCATATAAAATTGCAGTGCATAATTTGCTGATGTTATCATTCTCAAATATTCACTCACAGATGTTCAGTGTTATGATTTACTCTTCAAAACACTGCATATAACAGTCTACGGCCTGGTCTACAATGACATCAGTGTCAGTGTTGGGAGTCATAATAGAAAGAAAGTTGGGCAATGTTCAACTCTAAAGATTTATGACAGTTGAACTGCACACGTGCCCAACAGCTGTTAAGACTCCAACTTCATTGTTATAATTCTGAAGTTGACTTCATTATAGACCAGGCCCATCCAAAACCAAATCCATTGTTGTCAAGTCAATTCCAGCTCATAGTGACCCTATAAGACAGAGTAAAACTACCCCAAAGGTAAATCTTTATGGAAGCAGACTACCACATCTTTTTCTCACATAGCAGCTGATGGGTCTAAACCACCTACCTTTTGGTTAGCAGCCCAGTGCTTAACCACTGCACCACAAGGGCTCCTTACCAGGCCTATAGCATGATATCATTCAGTGTTTCGTACAATAAGAAGCACCAGTTGCTAATTTGAAGCCAAGTTGTTCAAGTTTCTCTAACAGCTATACCTCCAACAATATTCTGTATGGCAGCCTTTTTATTAATAGTTATTATTGCAATTGACAAAAATGACAAAAAGTTATTACTAGAATTATTACCACAACCTGACAAAATGCCATTGTCATCCAGCTCTTCTCTATCATTGGAATAAATTTTTATGAATATGAAGACAAAGTTCAGATTTATGAAGATGTTGTGTTGTTGTTGTTAGGTGCCAGCAAGTTGTGTCTGACTCAGACAAAGCACAGCAGAACAAAACACTCCCTGGTCCTGCACCAGCTCCATGATCCCTATTATACTTGAGCCCATCATCACAGCCACCCTGTCAATCCATCTCCTTGAGGACCTTCCCCTCCTTCGCTGATCCTCCACATTACCAAGCATGACATCCTTCTCCAGGGAATGGTCCCTTCTGACAACATGACCAAAGTAGGTGAAATGGGAATTCTGGTAAGATGGTGGAATAGGCAGAAAGACTGCACAGACCCTCTTCAGCAAAGAAAAGGGGAACCAATTAACACAGATACAGAAGATAATCCTGGACCTTTGAGCCTTGAAGGGAAGGATATAGAAGTGGACTAAATTCCAACTAGCAGAAGAATTTGCATGAAAACACCAAAAAAGGAGACATACAGAGCTGCCGTCTGGCAGCAATCCTGATGGCACAGACAGCTTGGATATTGCTGAGTGGTGGTAGGACCTAAGAATTAACCTAAAAATCAGCCCTGCTAGCCAGGGACTGCATGGAGGTCTGCTCTGGTGGCTGGGTAATAAAAGGGAAAGCAGAAAAGAGGAAGGCGGGCTGAGCTGTGGACTTTTCTCTGTCCGGAGGGTGCAGGCATTTTGAATGTTTACAAGTGGCTTGACCATTTTGGATATTTAAAGTAACAGCATTCTCCCAGATTCCAGGGACTTAAGAACAGGCTCCACTTGTTCGGAACCTCAAGGACATTCTGGACCTGCGGACTACTCGAAAGGTGCGGCATTCCCCTTGTTACTCTTATACGCCAAACCCTTTTGGTGAATGGAGATGTGGCCATCCCTCAATCCCACCCACCTTCTGGGCCAGCAGGAATTCCATTCCAGTCTGTGTGCTTGGAAGGAGGCTGGGTGCCCTGCCCTGCTTGATTTTTTTTTTTTTTCTGTTTTTTAGTTTATTTGTGTTTGTCTGTTTTAAAACTATTATTATGATTATTACTTTTGTCCTTTTTACTATTATTCTTTATTCTTCCTCTCCCAGGTTCTAGTTTTCAGCTTTTTTTTCTTTTCCCGGTTCCTGTTGAAATTTTTTTTTCTTTCTCGTGGTTAACCCGATTCCTTGCTTTTCTTTTTGCATTTTTCCCATTTTTTCTTCATTATTATCCTTCTCTACCTTTTTTGTCTTATTGCCCTCTCCTCAGATATTGAAGGTTTTTTTTCCCCCCTTCTTTTTCCTTTTTGCCTTTTTTTTTGGTTGCTGTTCCTGTGTGATTAAATGGTATCATTTTGTCCATTTGTTTTTACTCTTTTGATGGTTATTCAATTGTTATTTCTGTTTAACTGAGTGGAAAACAGCAACAGTCCCCATACGACACAACCACACCCATACCTCCTGCAGCTTCACTTATTAAGGTAGAG
>NW_006921858.1:3597647-3636560 GCF_000298275.1 Orycteropus afer afer | reverse complement strand
GGAAAACTATTGGGACAAATATCCCTCATGAATATAGATACAAAAATCTTCAACCAAATCCTAGCCAAAAGACTGCAACAACGTATCAAGAAAATAATTCATTATGACCAAGTGGGGTTCATATCAGGTATGCAGGGATGGTTCAACATTAGAAAAATAATCAACGTCATCCACCACAACAATAAAACAAAGGAAAAGAACCACATGAGCATATCAATTAATGCAGAAAAGGCATTTGATAAAATCTAACACCCATACCTGATCAAAACTCTCAGCAAGTAAGGCGAAATGAAGTCTGGCCATTCTTGCTTCCAGGGAGCATTTGGCTACACTTCCTCCAGGACAGATTTCTTGCTTCTTTTAGCAGGCCATGGCACTTTCAGCATTCTTTGTGAGCACCACATCTCAAAAGCATGAATTCTTCTTCGGTCTTTTTATTCATTGTCCAGCTCTTATATGCATATGGGGCAATTGAAAATATCATGGCTTGTGTCAGGCACACCTTAGTCCTCAAGGAGACATCTTTGCTTCTCAGCACTTGAAAGAGGTCCTTTGCAGCCGACTTGCCCAGTGCTATACGTCGTCTCATGTCCTGACTGCTGCTTCCATTGGTGTCGATTGTAGAACCAAGCAATGAGAAGTTTTTGACAATTTCAATCTTTTCTTCATTTATCACGATGCTGCTTATAGGTCCATTTGTGAGAATTTTTTTGTTCTTTAGGTGTAATTCATACTGAAGGCTGTAGTCTTTGATATTCATCAGTAAATACTTCAAGTCCTCCTCACTTTCAGCAAGCAAAGTTGTGTCATCAGCATATCACATGTTGTTAAAGATTCTTCCTCCAATCCTGATGCCATGTTCTTCTTCATATAGTCCAGCTTCTTGGATTATTTGCTCAGCTTATAGATTGATTAAGTATGGTGAAAGGGTACAACCCTGGCACACTCCCTTCCTTATTTTAAACTATGCAGTGTCCCCTTGTTCTGTTTGAGTAACAGTGCTTGTTCTATGTACAGGTTCCTCATGAGTACAATTAAGTGTTCTGGAAGTCCCATGCTTCTCAATGTTATCCATAATTTGTTATGATCCACACAATCAAATGCTTTTGCATAGTCAATAAAACACAAGTAAACATCTTTCTGGTATACTTTGCTTTGAGCCAAGATCCATCTGACAACAGCAATGATATCCCTTGTTCCACATCCCCTTCTGGATCCAGCCTGCATTTCTGGAAGTTCTCTGTCAATATACTGCTGCAACCGTTTTTGAATTATCTTCAGTAATATTTTACTTGTGTGCAATATTATGATATTGTTCAATAATTTCCACATTCTGTGGGATCACCTTTCTTTGCAGTGGGCACAAATACAGATCTCTTCCAGTCAGCTGGCCAGGTAGCTGTCTTCCATATCTCTTGGCATAGCCAAGTGAGTGCCTCCAGTGAGGCATCCATTTGTTGAAATATCTCAATGGGTATTCTGTCAATTCTTGGAGCCTTGTTCTTCACCAATTCCTTCAGCGCAGCTTTGACTTCTTCCTTCAGTACCATTGGTTCTTGATCATATGCCACTTCCTGAAATGGATGAACATTGACAAGTTCTTTTTGGTACAGTGACTCTGTGTATTGCTTTCATCTTCTTTTGATGCTTCCTGAATCATTCAATATTTTGCCCATAGAATACTGCAATATTGCATCTTGAGGCTTAAATTTTTTCCTCAGTTCTTTCAGCTTGAGAAATGCCAAGCATGTTCTCCCCCTTTGGTTTTTTAACTCTAGGTCTTTGCACATTTTATTATAGTAATTGGCTTTGTCTGCTTGAGTTGCTCTTTGAAATCTTCTGTTCAGCTCTTTCACCTTGTCATTTCTTCCATTTGCATTAGCTACTCTCCATTCAAGGGTAAGTTTCAGAGTCTCTTCTCCATTTTGGTCTTTTCTTCTTCTTTTGCCTTTTGCTTTCTTCATGGATGATATTCTTGATGCCATCCCACAATTCTTCTGGTTTTCAGTCAGTTGGTGTTCAATGCATCAAATGTATTCTTTAGATGGTCTCTAAATTCAGGAGGGCTATATTCTAGATCATATTTTGGCTCTCATGGACTTGTTTTAATTATCTTCAACTTCAGCTTGAACTTGCCTATGAGCAATTGATGGTCTTTTCCACAATCAGCTCCTGGCCTTGTTTTGGCTGAAGATATTGAGCTTTTCCATTGCCTCTTGCCACAAATGTAGTCAATCTGATTCCTGTGTATTCCATCGGGTGAAGTCCACATGTACAGCCATCATTTGTGTTGTTGAAAAAAGGTATTTGCAATGAATAAGTCATTGGTCTTGAAAAATTCTATAATGCAATTTCCAGAGTTATTTCTATCACCAAGGCCAAATTTTCCAACTACCAGTGATTCTTCTTTGTTTTCAACTTTTGCATTCCAATCACCAGTGATAATTAATACATCTTGATTGCACATTTGGTCAATTTTAGACTGCAGATGTTGATAAAAACCTTCAACTTCCTTATCTTTGGCTTTGGTGGTTGGTGCCTAAATTTGAATAATAGTCACATCAATTGGTCTTCCTTGTAGGCGTGTGGATATTATCCTATCACTGACAGTGCTGTACTTCAGGACTGATCTTGAAACATCCTTTATGATGATGAATGCCACACTATTCCTCTTCAAATTGTCATTCCCAGCATAGTAGATCATGTGGTTGTCTGATTCCAAATGGCCCAAAACAGTCCATTTCAGCTCACTAATACTTAGGATATCAATCTTTATGCATTCCATTCCTTTTGACAATTTCCAATGTTCCTAGATTCATACTTCATACATTCCATGTTCCTATTATTAATGGATGTTTGCAGCTGTTTCTCCTCAATTTGAGTCATGCCACATCAGCAAATGCAGGTCTCAATAGGTTTGCTTTATCCATATTAGTAAGGTTGTTCCTACTCTGATGATACAGCTCTTTCCTAGTCGCATTTTGAAAGTCTTCTGACCTAAGGGGCTCATCCTCCTGCACACTATCGGATAATGTTTCCGGGCTATTCATAAAGTTCCACAGTAATGTATCAGAGTGTTTCCCTGTTATTCATAAGGTTTTCCCTGCCCAATTCTTTGTGTAGTGGATGGCCTCTTCCTTCTTCCTAGTCTGTCTTAGTCTGTAAGCTGCATTGAAACCTGTGCACCATGTGCAACCCTGCCAGCACTTGAAACACCAGTGGTACAGCCTCAAGCCTCACAGCAACATGCAAGCCACAATAGTCCGACAAACTGACAGGCAAGTTTGTCTCCCTTAGTTGTTTGAAACCTCTACATCCTCCCCTTACCTGGACCCCTGGCTGCTGCTCTGCTCTGTCATCCCCTCTGGCTTCACTTTCCTGGCTGGTGTGGGTGGTGCCTGGATCTCGCCCCTTACCTGGATCCCTGGCTGCTGCTCTGCTCTGTTGTCTGCTGTGGCTTCACTTTCCCCTACTTTCCTGGCTGGAAGATACTGATCATAAAAGGCAATAATAATGAAAACTTTAAAAATGAGGTGTTCAACTCACATCAGAACTGACTTACAGTGGAGTCATTGGAATAGGACCTCGCCATACACTGAGGAATCTGTACAAATGTAAAAGCACAGGAAAAACCTTGAAAGACACAGACCAAACTAATTTTAACTTCTGCAAAGTAGGATTTCAGGGACTGACTTTATATACATCTGTGTGTATCATTAGCATTTTTACAGTAATTGTGTATTATTGTTATTCTACTTTAAAATAAATGAGAAAAATTACTATTGTTGTTGTTGTTGTTATGTGCCATTGAGTCGGACTCGACTCATAGTGACCCTTCCTTGGGTTTCTGAGGGAGTATCACTATGGAAGTAGATTGCCTAGCCTTCCTTCTGAGGAGTGGATGGCGTGTTTGAATATCCAGCCTTCTGGTTAGCAGTCAAGTGCCTTAGGCATTACGCTAAGAGGTCCTAAAAAAAAAAAAAGTGCATATATGTGTGTGTATGTGTAAAGATACAATGACAAAGAGTCTGGAGAGATGAACACCAAACTTTAAGTACACATAGATAGTAAATCAGAGGTGGGACGACTAGGGAGAATGGGCACAGTTCACTTTTGACTTTATACATTTTTGTATTGCTTGAATTTATTTTACAATGAGGCTATATTTTATAATTTAAAATTCTAAAATAACTATTGTGTTGTTGTTGTTATGTGCCATCGAGTTGGCCCAGACTCATAGCAACCCCTCCTTGGGTTTCCGAGGCAGTATCACTACAGAAGTAGGATTGCCCAACCTTCCTTCCAAGGAGTGGCTGGTGGGTTTGAACCGCCAGTCTTCTGGTTAGCAGTCAAGTGCCTTAGGCACTATGCTACCAGAGCTCTCTTATAACTTCAGACTCTTTGTCATTGTGTCTTTACACATACACACACACATATGAACTTTTTTTTTCTTTTATAAAAATGAAGTTATATTATCTATTATTCTGCCAATTTGCTTTTATTTCATAATATGCCATTTATATTTTCTTTCTGTCACAGACATGATCTCTTTTGAAATTGTTTCTTTAACAAGTCACTAGCAGGATCTCAGTCTCACAAATGTTACCCCTCAACTACTTTATCTAATTCATTTCCTCAACTTCACACTTTCTGTTAACTGCTGTGGAGTCAGCCCCAGACTCACAACAACCTCACGCACCATGGAACAAAATGCTACTCAATCAGTGGCAGATTGGACCATTATGGTCCATAGAGTTTTTACTGGCTGATTTTCAGAAGTAGATTGCCAGTCCTTTCTTCCGAGTTCATCTTATTCTGGAAGCCCTGCTGAAATCTGTTCAGCATCACAGCAACACACAAGCATCCGCTGACAGACAGGTTATGTCTTCCACATGGGTGGTAAGAATTCTACCGCTGCTCCACCAATGCCTCATATACATCAGTCTCTTTACCCTGTTCTATTTTTTTTTTTCATCATAGTCATCACCTACTTGGTTATTAACTACCTCCCACACACAAACACACAGTATAGAATATAAGCTCAACAAGGGCAGAGATTTTGTCTTGTTCCCAGCTGTATCCCCAGGTGGGGATCATGCCTGAAACACAATAGACCCTTAATAAACACCAATGGAAGCAGCAGGCAAGAAATCAGACAACATATTGTACTGGGAAAATCTGCTGCAAAAGACCTCTTTAAAGTGCTGAGGAGCACTTTATGTGCTGAGGGATATATGGAAAGAGTCTGTGACTACTATGATAACATTAGGAAAAGGGAGAACACTGAATTGTGTACATAGGAGACAGATGACAGATGCTAATACCAACCAGTGTGCCCACAAAAATTTTTTTTTTTTAATTAAAAAATGAAAAATAAAGTGCTGAGGACCAAAGATGTCCCTTTGAAGACTAAGGTGTGCCTAACCCAACCCATGGTATTTTCAATCACCTCATATCCATGTGAAATCTGGACAGTAAATAAGGAAGACTGAAGAAGAGTTGATGCTTTTGAATTGTGGTGTTTGTAAAGAATACTGAAAGTATCATGGACTGGTAGAAGAAGAAACAAATCTGTCCTGGAGGAAGTGCAGCCAGAATGTTCCTAGGAAGCAAAAATGGCCAGACTTTGTCTCACCTACTTTGGTCGTGTTGTCAGAAGAGACCATTCCCTGGAGAAGGATGTTACACTTGGTAAGGTGGATGGTCAATGAAAAAGGGGAAGGCCTTCAACAAGATGGATTGATACAGTGGCTACAACGATGGGCTCAGGTATAGCAAGGATTCTGAGGTCAGCGTAGGACCTGGCAGTGTTTCATTCTGTCATGCATAAGGTCTCTATGAGTCACAGCCAACTCAATGATACCTAACAACCACCACCACAAACATTTGTGGAATGTTGAATGAATAAGTAAAATGTCAATAATTATCTCAAGTGTCTGATAATGACTGTGGTTATTTATCATTTACAAATCATACAGTCTGAACTATAATATCAAATGTGTCTTTGGTGGCAAAATTAAAAACCTATCATACTTCTGTTGCCTTTTAAAAGCTTAATTAAAAAATTATTAGCCTAAAACATATGGTTCACATACGTCATGTTTAGATTCTGTAACATAACATTCAAATCTTATTATAGAAGGATTCATTATACTTTCTCTTTCCCTTGGGAACCCCTAAAGGCTTCCTTCTGTTGATCTGTGGTTATTAAGAGAGAAAGTGACATCAGTTACCTAAAACCTGGGCATCTTAATTCTATTCTGGGTGCTGATGTGGTTTTCAACTTTAGGAAAATTGCTGTATTTCCATTTTTCTTCATTTTTTCTATTTGATGAAATATCATATCAATTTTTTAGAAAGTGTCCTGAGATGCTAAGATGAAAGTCAACACCCCCTAGCTTAAAAAATATCACCAGACATCCATTAGAGAATCCTGCTGAAGCCCCAGCATCCTTGTTTTCCCCTCTCTTCTGCCCAGGGGCCTCTGCCATCTGCCTCTAAACTCACTCAGGTCTGCTGATATCCTCTCTCCTCCTGGGGGTTCCTTACCTCTCCCACTTCGTCTCTTTCTCCCTTTACCTGTGTCTCAACCTTCTTACTCATCTCTCTTTTATTCCTCTCTTATTCCTACTTTGTCTCTTCCTTTCTCCATGTTGCTTTTGTTCTATGTCTCTCTTTGTAGGATACTGACAGTGAATATGATCCACATGGTGTTTCCCATGAAAACCTGCCTTCTTTAGGCATTCTAAGATAGAACCTAAGGACATTGATGGTTCAATGGTAGAATTCTCATCTTCCATGTGTGAGACCAGGTTTGATTCCTCACGAATGCACCTTACCTGCACCACAACTCATCTGTCAGTGCACTTGCGTGTTGCTGTGATGTTAAACAAGTTTCAGCAGAAATTAAGATGAACTAAGAAGAAAGGCCTGGCAAGCTACTTCTGAAAATTAGCTGGTGAAAACCCTGTGGATCACAGCATTCTGATTCACAACCAATCATAGGGATGATTTTCGTTGTGCATGGGGTCATCATGAGTTGGGGACAACTTTATGGCAGCTAACAAAACAAGGTTGAACCTGGGTAAGCCTGGAACACCTAGTTTGTTACATGTTATGGTGCGTTGTACAGCAATATTATTCAAAATGTTTCAGAATTAAAGAATGTGCACATTATCTGTGCTGGCCATTCTCCACCTGCCCCATGCAAAGCCACTTTCAACCTTCTCCTTATTAGTCAGTCCCTGCTCACTTTCCAGATTGAACTACACCTGCAGGCTCCTTTGACCTCTGGTTTCCAGTATGCACTTGGCCACTTGGAAGCACTGGCAGGAGACCAAAGCAAGTCTAGAAAATGAGGGCAGGGCATTTATTCTTTTGGCTTTCCTCCTGCAGGACCACAGAGACACCCGCATCTTTCTACTGATAGTGCAGCTCCTGCAGGGGGAAACCCTGTCTCATAGCTACAGGTCTACTTCTCTGGCTCCTTCCTTTTGCTTCTGTAGTTCCCGACTGTTAACAGTTTCCTGATTTCGCTCCCCCAGAGGTTTCACTACTCCTTGTTTGTTTACCTTAAGTCTGCCCACAACTTTGTGAATTTTCCGTTCAGTAAATTCTCTCCATTACCTCACCTGAGTATGACATCTATTTCTTACTAGCACCCTGATAACCAAATCATTTGTAACTAAAGAGTGGGTTAAATTTCACTAAGTGTGCCTGTGGTAGATAGATTGAAGACAGGTTTATTTGTAGGAAGTTTAGTGGAGAGTGTTCTCATGAACAGTCCCTGTACTGAGTGGAATAGTGTTCTTCGAAATTCCACCTGGAACCTGAGAATGTGACCTTATTTGGAAATAGGGTCTTTGTAGATGCAATCAAGCTAAGATAAGGTCAAACTGGATTAGATACAGAGTGGATAGCTGTCATGGAGTCAACTCTGACTCATGGTATAGAACAGAATGAGATGTTGCCCAGTCCTGCATTATCCTTATGATCATCAGCATGTTCAAGTTCATCGTTGTGACTACTGTGCCAATCCATGTCACCAAGAGTCTTTCTTACCCTGTTAGCCCTCTGCTTCACCCCACGTGATGTACTTCTCCAGTGATTGATCCCTTCTGAGGGTATGTCCAAAACAGGCAAGTTGAACAATATTCTGTTGTGATCCGTAAGAGTTTCATTAGCTAATTTTAAGAAGTGGATTTCCAGGACTTTTTTCCTAGTCTTAGTCTAGAAGCTATGCTGAAACCTGTTACCATGGGTGATTCTGCTGGAAATACTGGTGGCATGGCATCACAGTATGGCATCCAGCATCACAACAACAAGCAAGCTACCACAGTATGATAAACTGACAGATGAGTGGTGGTACTGGATTAATTGTTGTTGTTGTTGTTGTTAGGGCTGTCAAATTGGCTCTGACTCATAGCAACCCTATGTACAACAGAACAAAACACTGCCTGGTCCTATGCCAGCCTCAAAATACTTGCTATGCGTGAACCCATCATCACAGTCACTGTATCAATCCATCTTGTTGAGGGACTTTCCCCTTTTCACTGACCCTCTGCTTTATCAAGCATGATATCCTTCTCCAGGGAATGGTCCCTTCTGGCAACATGGCCAAAGTAGGTGACATGAAGTTGGGCCATTTTCTCTTCCAAGGAGCATTCCAGCTACACTTCTTCCAGGAAAGATTTGTTCATTCCTCTGGCAGTCCATGATACTTTCAGTACTCTTTGCCAACACCACAACCAAAAGCATCAACTTTTCTTTGGTCTTCCTTATTTATTGTCCATCTTTCACATGCATATAAGGCAACTGAAAATACCATGGGTTGGGTTGGGCACACCTTAATCTTCAAAGAGACATTTTTGCTTTTCAGCATGTACTAGGTTAAGGTGTTCCCTAAATCCAGTATAACTGATGTCCTTAAAAGAAGAAGGAAACTTAGAGATAACACAGAGAGAAAGTCATATGAATACAAAGACAGAGACTGAAATGATCTACAAGCTAAAAAATACCAAGGAATTGCTGGCAACCACCAGAAGAAAAAAGAGAAATGGATCATATTCTCCCTCAGAACCTCCAAAGGGAGACAACCTTACCAACACCTTGATTTCAGATATCTAGCTTCTAAAACTGTGAGAGAATAAATTTCTGTTGTTTTAAGCCACACAGTTTATGGTCCTTTATTAGAGCAGGCCTAGAAAACTATTATCATACCTGTAAAGGGGTGAGGGGAATTAAGATTAGGGAAGGGAAAAAGGTAAACTGTGGTGCATGTGCAAAAGATGCCACAACTGATCCTAAGAGGAGCTTTGCAGCTGGGATAGATTTATCTGGCCATGAAACAAGGGAGTCGGGCCTCAAAAGGCCCGCATCAACCAATTGCTGCTGAGAACAGCCTCTTGGGCATAAAGGCTACCTGGCTCTCTTCAGCTCAGCTGAGAGCCATCAGCATCCAACAGTCTGAGCAAGTGGGGACATGAGGGGCTCTGAGCAGTGTTGTCACACAGCAGCCACTACTGTGCATGTTATACTTTGGCCACATTAAAGCTTAACTTCGGGAGGCTGGTTTCTGTAGTTGGGCTCAATAACCTAAGCCTCATTTATAACATTATTTCTATGAACAAATGAATATTCCAATCAACTTATTAGAGAACTTCGAGAAACAACTATTTGCAAGTTAGTAACCAATTATCCAATTAACTTGACAGATTTAAAAGACCATTTTCCTAATATTGTACCTGTAAACAAGAACCACCCCCCCACACGCACACACACTGATTCTGTTAAGAGTGAAGGAGAGAAAAATTTAGAAATGGAGAATAATAGTAATGGTCACACAACATGATGAACATAACTGATAGGAATTGTACATGTAAAAATATGTTGAAATGTTTTGTTACAAATATTTTTACCATAATATTAAGAAAAAAAAAGAAGTGAGAAAGACTACCACTACGCCTGTTTTCCTCTCAGTTCTGACAATACTAGCTGGCTTGAGTATTGATGGTGATGGGCTCACCCTGAGTAACAGTCAGAACACTGCCAGATAAAAGCCCCAAAATTGTTTGAAAACAGACATTTTCTATTGAGAAGAAGGATCATCTACTTGGGCAAAAACTACCAGTCTGGCCTCCAACCCCCCAAGCACTTTGGGATTTTTATTGTGCTATTATTTCACAGTTATCGATCACCAACAGTAGGCTAAGCTGTGAACAGACCTCGGACTGGATACAATTCTGCCCAGCAAATTTATAATCCAATATATAGTATTTAGTTATTACTCATTCTCTCTGCCCCAGGACAAACATCTGTTCTTTCTTTAAGAAAGTGATTAAAATTTTCCCATGTGTATCTAAAGTCTGGTATTTCATAATTGCCTTGATACATCAGATTCTTGGAAGCCCTCACTACCTCCGTCATAACTAGGTGGCTTCTCACTGAGAAAACAGGAATATGTGTCCATTTGTTTATGTCAGATATCTGCAGCACAGGCGCATCATGGAAGTCCATTTATGAGATATGTTAGGGCCACAGAGGACATATCAAGGAATATGGGGAAATTCATCCTCCAAACCAGAATTAGTATATGACCAGAAGAGTTAGGTGAGGAAGAGTTCAGACAGGGTTTCAATCACTTAGCCTCTTTACCCAAGCTTGTGGAAATGAAACTAGAAGGCATTAAAAAAAAAAAAGGAGTTTCCTTCCTTTTCTTGATGATTATTCCTTGCAGAATTCCTGGCTCTGTGGTGCTGTATATATCATACTAAACATTTAAAAGAAGCCCTGCTGGCACAAAGGGTAAGCTCTTGGCTGCTAATGGAAAGGCCAGTGGTTTGAACCCACTACCCACTCTGCAAGAGAAAACATCTGGTGATCTGCTCTCATAAAAACCCACTGCCATTGAGTGATGAGTTGATTCTAACCTATAGGATAGCAATCCTATAGGACAAAGTGAAACTGCCTCATAGTGTTTCCAAGGCTATCAATCTTTACAGAAGATCACCTTTCCTCCTGCAGAGTGGCTAGTGCGTTTAAACTGCCAGCCTTTTAGTTAGCAGCAAAATGCTTTAACAATTACATCATCACAGCTCCTTGTTCCCATAAAGATTAACAACAACAACAAAAAAAAAAAACACAACTCATTGCCCATAGAGTCAATTCTGATTCATAGCAACCCCATATGACAGAGTAGAACTGGCCCATAGGGTTTCCAAGGGCGTCATCTTTTTGGAAGCAGACTGCCACATCTTTCTCCTGTGGAGCAGCTGGTGGCCTTTCACTTAGTAGCTGAGCACTTAACCAGTATACCACCATGGTTCCCCATAAAGATTACAGCCTGGAAAGCCCTATGGGCAATTTTACTCTGACATATATAGGATCTCTATGAGTTGCATGTGCTAGATAGCACACAACAAAGGCAAACATTTGAATCAGAAAAAGTATTGAGTTAATTTCCTGTGTGTCAGCTTAGTAATTATGATATTGCTATCATTTTATTTCAAATTAGCTCATACCAGGAACAGGCAACAGGCAACCAAATAGATTTTTTTTTTTTTGCTTTATTTTATTTCATTTCTATTTCTCTTTTTATTCTGACAGTTTGATAATGGTGTGATAACCTTGCTCATCTGATTTCACCAATTTGAATTTGTGATAGTTTAACTTTCTTTGCTTTGGGGCCTCTTGCCTTTCTTTCTTTTTTTTTTTTTTTTTTTTTTTTTTAATGCATTTTATTGAAATGTAATTTATGTACAGTGAAATACAAAAAACTAAAGTGACATGGGCCAATGCATTCTTTTTTTTTTTTTGCAGTGTTCCCTCTCCTCCCCTCCCACCCCTGGTAACCAACAAAGAAAGTTTCCTTCCATATATAAACCTTTCCTTGATCCTCCACAACAACAAACTAATACTATTTTGTCCTTCAGTCGTTACCTTATTTCACTCAGCATAATGTTCTCCAAGTTCATCCATGTTATGCGTTGTTTTGCTGACTACATTTTTCTTTAGGGTTAGGTAGTATTCCATTGTGTGTATGTACCATAGTTTGGTTACCCATTCTTCTGTTGATGGGCATATAGGTTGTTTCCATCTTTTTTGCTATTGTAAATCGTGCTGCGATGAACATGGGTGTGCATATATCTGTTCCTGTCCTGGCTCTCACTTCTTTAGGATATATATCTAGTAATGGGATTGCTGGGTCAAATGGTATCTCCAATTCCAGCTCTCTAAGGAATCACCATACTGCTGTCCACAGCAGTTGTATCACTGCACAGTCCCACCAGCAGTGTATGAGAGTCCCAATCTCTCCACATTTTGTTTGTATGTTATTTATGTAAGCATGGTACTGTGCTGTGCTCCTCTAGTTGCTAGTTGGCAGTACTTATACACTCAACACCTGTTTCATTTCCTGTTTTCCGCCTCCTGTGTATCCCTGCCATTCTTGGCAAACAGAGCCTATTCTTAGGTCCCTGGAATCCAGATGAGAATGCTGTCACTTTAAAATCCAACATGGCCACCACTTGTAAACATTCAAAATGACTGCACCCTCAGTCACTTTAAATATCCAAAATGGCTATCACTTGTAAACAATCAAAATGGCTGCACCCTCTGGACAACCAAAGTCCACAACTCGGGTTGTCTCTCTTCTTGCTGTTTCCCTTCCTAGTCATTGGCCACCAGTGCAATTGTCCCTGCAGCCCTTGGTAACCAGGGCTGATCTTTAGGTCAGTTCTCAGGTTCCAACACCACTTGGAAATAATCAGCCTGTTGGTCTCATCAGAATAGCTGACAGTCCACTGCTCTGACCATTTCCATACTCATTGTTTTCATTCAGGTTTTTCCACTATTTGGTGCCTAATCCACTTCTGTATACTTTGTTTCAAAGCTCCAGGATTATCTTCTGTATCTCTGCCAATTTTTCTCTTTTCTTTGTTAAAGAGGGTCTGTATAGCTTGTTTGCCTATTCCTCCATCTTACTGGAAGTCTCTGGCCTTTATATCTTGATTCTGTCCTTGGAGTATGTAACAGATTTTTCATTTGGGATCTTGGTAAAGCATTATCACCTCTCCTCTCTTTTCCTTTCATTTCTCTACTGTATGCATCTCCCCCCACCCATCAAGACCTCACACATACACATATAGGCACACACATAAGAATAACTTAGCCTTTGTACTGGTCTCAGAGAAAAAAAGGCAGATAACTGCTTTGTGAGAGTCATGATGGGTTTATTTCAACTCAATATTACTGATCCTTTGCTTCATACCAGGCACTGGGGATATGAGAAGGAAAGACAAACATCCTGCCCTCCAGTACCACACTCTCTCCTATGGAAAGTACTGGCAAACCAATAAAATGACACAATGTGGTAGGTGCAATTATAGAACCACAGAAAGCACAAGATACAGAAGTAAGCCAGACTGTTGTGCATGAATACATACCTGTGTGTGGTGGAGAAGGACATAGAGAACATGTCATGGTGACAATTTGTGGGAGACTAGGCAAAAAGGGCATTCCAGGCAGGCTAAGGGAAGTGTGCATTCAAAGGCACTCTGAAAAGGGGGAGGTTTTAGAAGAAAACTTTTACTTGTCAGATGTCTTCCTTAACTATCTCCCAAATCTATTGTGGTAGTTCAGTTTGTGTGTCAAGTTGGCTGGGCCTGGTTGAGTGGCTGGGCAGCTGGATGTAGTATTCCCCATGATGAGACTGGTAATCAGCTCCATGGTGAAATCTACTGTGAGCCACTGAGTAGCTGCCTTAGGGAATGTGGGCTGCTTCCTGTATGTAAGCAGAAGCCTTGGGGAATGTTCTCCAGTTTATGGCATGCTTGGAACTGCATGTAGCTCTGTCATTGTTCAGCACCCTGCCATGCTCTGCTGACCTTGGGACTTAAATGGACTTGAGTTAATGGACTGCTGTGTGGTTTGGTAACATCAGGACTGTGCCTTTTTATTTGTTGACCTTGGGCTTGTTGGCCTCAGCAGCCAGTAGCTGCCTGAGTGAAGAGATGCCTCTAGCTTCAGTGGGCTGGGAGCAGGAGGCAGAGCTGAAGCCCAAGGTCGAGGGGCTTTCACACAGCCCCTAGAGCCTGGCACTTTGAACTTGGACTTAAAGCCTCCAAATTGTAAGACAGTAAACTCCTGTTTGTTAAGGCCATACTACTTGTGGTATATTCCTGTCAGAGTGGTACTAGGTAACCAGAACATCTAATGAATCTACTTCTGATCTAGAACTGCCATGGAAATAATTTTCTAGGCAATGATAGTGAGTAAGAAGATCATAAGAGAGAAGGAGCTTATTCACAGCAGTCAGAATACACATACCACTTAAGGGATGACAAAGAAAATTAATCTAAAATTTTAAGCTAAGGGACTGAGAGAGAGCCAAAGGAAAATTATCTGTACTATTAAATAAGATCTGTCTATCAATGCAGCAAGGACAATAGTAGTTCAGTGGTAGAATTCTCATCTTCTGTGGGAGACCTGGGTTCAATTTCCAGCCAGTGCACCTCATGCACAGACACCACCCATCTGTTGGTGAAGGCTGTGTGTTGTTATGATGCTGAACAGGATTCAGTGGAGCTTCCATACTACAAAAGACAAGGAAGAAATGCCTGGTGATCTACTTCCAGAAATCAGCCAATGAAATCCCTGTGGATCTTGATGGTAGAATCCCCAAGCAATCATGGGAATGGCACAGGATGGTAGCATTTCTTTCTGTTGTGCGTAGGGTCCTCATGAGTTGTACAGACTCTACAGCAGCTAAGAAGAACAGCTCTATGGAAACTATTGCATGAAAAGAGCAACAATCTTTGATAGAGTTAATTCTTGGCACCTAGCAAGAAGGGAACCCTGGAAATACACTCCTCAAACTCCCCTTTCCACCTGCTCTCCAATCTCTTGCCCATTATGCCAAAGGCCAAAGCCACCAGAAACCAGAGGAATCTGGTTGGTACAGTCCAAATGGGCTAGTGTTCTGAGGCACAGAGCAGGATACAGAAGAATGAGAACAGTTGGAGGGGAAAAGAGATGTTGAGTGCCAAGTGGTTATTGTAAGGAAGATGACACTGAATTTGAGGAGATGAGGAAACAGTGAGATGGAGGCCCAATTGGCAGTTGGACAATTCTTCTGGCAGAATTAAGAATGGGAAATATAGATGTGAATACATGGTGTTACCTGAATCTAGTGCAAAAGGGAAAAGGAAAACAGGAAAGTCAAGACTTTCAAGAACAAAGCCTGGGAGAGAGAGCTCATACATTTAAAGGTCAATGTCAGGGTGGTGGGAGTCTAAGAAGGAATAACCAAAGACATGGGTCAAAATTAGAAGAGAACATGGAAGAAGAACAATAGGAGAAAGTTTCTAGAAGTTGGAAGTGATTAATAACGTTATATATTGCATAGAGGTCAAGGAAACCAGTACTACGGAGGCCAAGATTTGTCAGTCACCTTATTGAGAACTTGGTAAGAGAGAGGCCAAACGCAAGGAATTTGGAAGCAGAAAAAAAAAAAAAAAAAAAAAGGCAGAAAGTATAGACCACTTTCAAAGATACAATTCTCAAAAACCCCATTCAGCTCCAAAAAAACCTATTCACCTGAGGTATAATTTTGGATCTCCTAAAAGTATTGTATGAGCCTCAGGTTCTTGAATAATTTGTTTTAAAAGTAAAAAAAATAAATAAATAATAATAATGAAACAGTCCCAGTCTGTCTAAAAGTATAAAACTGACTACAGACTGGTTACACTAAAAAACTGTCAAAGATATCTATATGGGCATCAAGTGTGTTTGGCTGATGGGAACCTTTTAAAGAGAATCTTGAATGCTAATCATTCAAATCTGGTTCTAGATCAGTTCCTGGTGACAGTCTCAATATTTGGTAAGTAAGCCTTCAGAAGACTGGCAGAATTAGAAGATCAAACAACCAGAGAACAGGCAGCATAAAGAAATATCACACACACTCACTCAAATCCTTTTAAATTATTTCCTTGAGTAGGATAGGGTCATTGGATGCTCTACCACCTCAAAATGGACAGGCCCAAAATAGGAATCACCATTTCCTCTTCGGTCCTCTGGCTCCACTGTCTGACGGTGTGCCTTATTTCTTTCTGGGTGCCTTTATCTTTCTAGGAATACAGACAGGGACCCTTCCCATTCTGTTTTACACTTCTCTCTTCTTCATCCCTGCATTAAATCTGTCATCAAGGCCTGCCACTTCTCTTTTGTAATGTCTCTTTGAGTAATCATTTCTATTCTCACAACCACCATCCTAATTCAGGCCTCTTGTATGACTACATTTCCTGCAACAGCCTCCTAGCTGTCCTTAATCTAGTTTCTCCTCATTCCAATTCATCCTGCATACTTTTGGTGAAGAAATCCTCCAAAAACATTGCTTTTTTGGCTTGTTCTTCTATACAAAATCATTTCTTGTTTCAGGAGCCTCCTGTTTTATCTTGAACATCACATAAAATGTCTGTGTTTGACTTTCAAGACACTCAAATCGAGCCTCACCTTGCTACACTTCTTACTACTCCACAACCTATAATGGATTCCAACTTCCATTCCTGTTGTTTTTAAGCCACATCCCTTTCCTGATGTGACCTGTCTTTTCCAAGCCACTTAAGCTTTCAGTCTTTCAACATGTAATTAGGTCCCATTTCTTCCTGAAGCTCTTCTGAATTCCTCAGTCCTACACTGATCACTCTTTTCTGAGACTCCTTTGACCACATCTGGAAATTTATTGTTGCTTCATTATTTTCATACATTGGTTTATTTCCCCAGATAGATTGAAAGATCTTTAGCATTGTTGTTCTTATTGTTGTTAGTTGGAGTCAAGTTGGTTGGGTCTCATGGGGATCCCATGTACAACAGAACAAAACATTGCCTAGCCCGGGGCCAACTTCATAAATATTGGTATGATCAAGTTCATTGTTGCTGCTACTGTGCAATTTTGAGTGCCTGCCAACTTAGGGGCTCATCTTCCAGCACTATACTGGATGATATTCTGTTGTGATCCATAGAGTTTTCATTGGTTAATTTTTAGAAATAGATAGCAAGACTTCTTTTCCTAGTCTGCTCAATCTGGAAACTCTGCTGAAACCTGTCCTCCATGGATAACTCTGCTTTGTTGGTATTTGAAATACCAGTGGCATAGATTCCAACATCATAGCAATATCCAAGCCACTACATAATAGAAACCGACAGACAGATGGTAGCGTTTGACATTAGTGGTCATATTTCATAGTTCTTTAATATCACTTAATGAGCTCTGGTGGTGCAGTGGTTAAGGCATTTGGATGCTAACCAAAAGGGTAGTAGTTCAAAACCACCAGAAGTTCCATGGAAAAAAGATGAGGCAATCTGCTCTGTAAACATGTACAGCTTTGGAAATGAGTTTTGTTTGGTTTTGGTTTTAGTATTATTTAGCACAGTGCTAGGTGCCTACGTTGTTGTTGTTGTTGTTATGTGCCGTCGAGTTGGACCCCACTCATAGTGACCCCTCCTTGGGTTTCCAAGGCAGTATCACTACGGATATAGATTGCCCCTTCTTCCTTCTGAGGAGTGGCTGGTGGGTTTGAACTGCCAGCCTTCTGGTTAGCAGTCAAGTGCCTTAGCCACTATGATACCAGAGCTCCCAATAGGTCAATGTTTTCTTGATTTATTTTGAAGTGAATGATTCCAGGCTAATCACAAATTGTGAATTGTTTGATTGACTGGAGGCAGGTTTCTCACCTGAGTGGCATTTGTGCAGGAAATATATTTTCCCTCTTTTAAGTCTTCGGTTTGAATACACAGCAAATGAAGCCAGCAAAAAGTGCTGAGTGAAGCCATCATCTAGACAAAATTGGCTTGCTTTTGTTTTTATTTTGAAAAAGGTCTTTCAAAGTAATTTATTGATTGGGTTAAATAGTTTAACAGAAGGAACTCTTGGAAAATCAAAATAGCACAACCTATAGAGCGATGGCTTTTTAAAATATACTTAAAAGAGATCAATATTCCAGGAGATCTCCCTAGTTTGGGCCCAGCAAGGGGGTGGAGGGACAGGTAGTGAAGATCTATTGTTAATGCTTATTCATATTGTCTCTACTACACACACACACCCCATCCTCATCTGAAACAGATGTGGAGTTCTGGTTAGGAACTTTAAATTAAATAAAAGTATTCTAGAGACTCAAAAGCTTTTCAAGTCAAATATAACAGCTGTTAGTTGTTGGCCAGAAAAAAAGAGTGGAAAGACTTGTATTACTAGGTAGCATTTCAAGATCAAGGAACACAATTTGAGCACAGCCATCATGTGACCATGAAGCAATGAGTCAGAGCCAAAAATAGAAAGCAGCCTGGTGGAGGAGAGGCAGTTTGTTTAAAGCCATGAGCAAATATTTGCAGACTTAAGTGCCATGTGCCCATCCCTATGCTATAAATTGTGGGAGAACAAACAACATGCCAATTCCAGGTTACTACAGTGAAATGAAATGGGATGGTTTTGTTTCCCTCCTACTACATCTAACCAGATTTTTTAAAAGTAGTAAAAAAAGCCAAAAAAAAAAAAAAAAAAACCATCGACCAAGCAAAGAGAGTGGAACATGGAACAATCTTTAGCCATACATGTTAAAAAGTAGTGGCCCAGGAAAGCAGGAAGCCACCTGGTATAACTTCTAATTCTGCTCTTATTCCTTGAATCTAGAGAAAAAAGAGGCAGCCAAGTCCTGAGAATTCCCACAAACTTCCACCAGTTGGAGGGGAGCAGATTGCAGAGCTGAGCAGACAGTCCAGAGGAGAATAAAGAAAGCCAAAAGTAGAAGCCCCTGCATAACACTTTGGCCACTCAGAAAAAGCCCAGAGGCTTGCCAGCTTCCAAGACACACTACTGTGTTGAAGAAACGTGCCTAAACTCACAAGAGAGAGAGAAAATTCTGAGAGAAGGAAGGGGCCCAGATAGAGGCAAGGAACAGCTTATCAAAATAGAACACAGAACCCAGTAAGGTTACTCAGGCAAGCTCTTCCTCTCTGCCAAATATTCACTCCACACACAAACACATACAAACATACACATTCACACACACACATTCACACACATAAACTCACCTTTGGGCTATAGAAAACAATGACCAGTGCTCATACTCCTAGTGGAAGGAAAACTGGTCCCAGATAACTTTGGAAGTGTGTCAAGAGGAATTCACACATACTGTATTAGAGCAAAGGTTCCTGGGTGATGCAAATGATTTGCTCTTGACCACTAATCTAAAGGCTGGCAGTTCAAACCCACTCAGCATTATCATGGAAGATAAGCCTAGTGATCTGCTTTTGTTAAGATTACAGCCGTTTTTACTCTGTAATACATGGAGTTCATATGAGTCAGAATTGACTCAATAGCAACTAACAATAACATATTAGAGCAGGGAGTCACTGGGTGATGCAAATGGTTAACACGCTCAGCTCACTGAAAGGTCAGAGGTTCAAGTCTACCCAAATGTACCTCATAAGAAAGATCTGGTGACCTACTTCCAAAAAATCAGCCATTGAAAAGCATGTGGTGTGTAGTTCTACTCTGACACACATGGATCGCCATGAGTTGGGATCTACTCACAAGCCATTGACTTTTATATTAGAGCAAATGGAACGCTGTCTATATTAGCCACAAAAAGCGTAGCAACTATGGGGGAAGAAAAAAAAAAGGAAGAAATGAAGGCAAGAAGGAGGAATGGAAGAAAGGAAGGACAGGATCAATCTTGTAAAGACAAAAAACCCAGGTTAGAAAAAATATGACAGAAGGGAGAGAAGTAGATTTCCCACAGATGTTTCTTGCTTGCTGTTGTTGTGGTTAGGTGCCATTGTGTCAGTTCCAACTCATAGTGACCCTGTGTACAACAGAATAAAAGGCTGCCTCATCCTACACCATCCTTATAATCATCACTGTGGAAAAATATAATTATATGATTCAATAAAACATCAGTTCAAAGATGAGATAGTAAAACGACTAAAAGCAATGTAGATCTAAGGAAAAAAAATTATGACATCAATACAACAAAACCTTTACAAAATCATTTTAAAATCACAAACGAGAAAAAAATAGACATAATTGAAAAATTAATGGTATAAGGACAGACTTGAGATAATTAGGGCAAACACAAGGAGAAAAGTCCAAGAGATCAAAGTAATTAGAGTGAAAACATTATCTACAGAAGATTACGTGATCCAACACAAGGATAATTCGTGTTCCTAAATAGTGACTCCACAAATGGAATAGAAAATGTATTTAGGGGTATTTGTTGTTGTTATATGCCATCGAGCAGGACCCGACTCATAGCGACCCCTCCTTGGGTTTCCGAGGCAGTATCACTATGGAATTGCCCCATCTTCCTTCCGAGGAGTGGCTGGTGGGTTTGAACCGCCAGCCTTCTGGTGAGCAGTCAAGTGCCTTAGGCACATCTTTGGTAGGGATATCTAGAACAATGTTCACTAAATGTTAATAATGTTTATTTCTGAATAGTAAAATTTGGGGTGAGTTATTGCTGTTTTTTTTAAATTACATTTTGATATTGCCACAGTTTTAAATGTCACATTTCAAAAAATGAAAAAATGTGTATCATGTAAAATAAATCTATTACCTAAAAATATGTGTAAGGTATAGAGGCAGTAAAAAGCAGACTTTGAGTTATGAGTCTACAAACCAAAAGGTTGGTGGTTCAAATCTACCCAGAAGCTCCTCAGAAAAAAAGGGCTGACAATCTATTTCCAAAATATCACAGCCATTGCAAACCTTACAGAGCACAATTCTGTTATGACATACATGGGTCTCCATGAGTCAGAATTGACTTTATGGAGACTACTTTGGTTTTGGAAAATGAAGAGAGAAGAAGGGTTTCAGAAACCTATTTTGTTAATGCATTAATCAATCTTGGTATTAGACATAAACTTCACCCTAACCAATATGGCTATTACTCTTCTCCACTGTAAGGATTCAAGATTCTATCTATACTTTGATGGCAGTGAAATACAAATATAAATAGAAGAAAAATTCTTTGCTACAGATAACTAGAATAATAAAACTGAGAAGTTATTCCTTTACTGACATTTTCCCCAACTGTCTAAAAGAGTTTTGAAAATTCTCCTTTTTATTTGCTCCTCTCAGAGATCCTCATTTCACATTAGCATATTAAAAATTAGAGAATCCCCTCAATTATAAGAAATTTACTTAACTTTTTGCAAGTTAGCTTAATAAAACTCTATTTAGAACCTTTTTTTCCCCCCAAGTACACTTATTAGCCTCCCTTGGAGTATTCCTTGGGAAGAATATTTCTAACTTGTTGCTCAAATAGCAACATATTAGGATATAGTATTGCTAAAAAGGCAAGAAGGCCACATCTTCTGACCTCCTCTAACTGCACAAAAGGAAGACAGAATTACCATCAGTAGCCCAAGGCCTACACCTGTGAGTCCAGACATGCTACCTCCCTCCAGCCCTTTCACCAACCCTGACACCAACCGTTCCTCCCACAGCACCCACCACCTTTCTGCTGGGTTTGATAATTCGCTGCAGTGGCCACACAGAACTCACAGATTATGGGGTTTATTAGGGAAGCACTAGGCTACAATTCAAGTTCAGGAAAAACGCTCAGTCTCTCTCAGTCCGCCATCTCTCAGCCAACAGTCTCTCACAGTCTCTCTCCCAGCATGTGTGTCTCTTGGTGTCTCAGCAATGCATGTCTCTTGAGTCTCTTTCCCAGCAGCGTGTGTCTCTCAGGAGTGCGTGTCACTTTCAGCAGCATGTCTTTCTCTGCCAGCAGTCAGAGAGATTTCTGCATCTAGGAGGCCTCCTTTTGAGCCTGGCGGAGTGGCCAAACTAACCAATCATAACATCAGAATTCTAAGCACCTGAGAGAGAGAGCAAACTTCCCAGAACATTACTTTGTGCTGCTCTCAACAGAAATACCCCAAGTGGATGATTTTAACAATCAGGAGCTACTCAGTTTCTCACAGCAAATTCCACCATGGAGTTTACAAAGACTTATGGCTAGAAAAGCCATACCAGGTAATTTATTACAGCACAGGTATAAAGAGCTTTAGAATCAGATTTAGACATTTCCTGGCTGTGCTTAAACTACTTTGGTCTCAGTTTTCCCCTTTATAAAATAGCAATAGCATTATGTCCCTCATAGATTATGTGAGGATAAGTGAAACATTGTGCCTGGCATATAAATGTGTTCAATAAATCTTAATCTCCCAACCTACATTCCTTTTTCCTAACCTCTTTCTCCTCACAACCAATTGTCACACCCATACATCCTTAGAATTTAGTTGTACAAACTATAGTATGACACCATTGCTAATGACAAATTTCTAGTTGACCTGCATCCAATTTTACACATATTTTTTTTTTTCATCTGCAAATTTATAGGGCATATAATTGGTGGCCCTGAGTCCCTTCCAAACTTACTACTTTGGGCCTGATCATTGGGTTGTGAAATTATAACCTCAGCTATGCAGAGCATGGATCAAAAAGTCACCTTGTACAATTTTGGTGCCCAGGACTAATGTTTTTATTACAGAAGCCAAGGATATTTGTTGAATCATGGTATAATTTAGACTCTGTGGAAAGGACAGTTTAGAATCATGATGAAAACACAAAAGGAAAGTCAGAGAGACTCTGTCTTCATCTGCCAAATAATACATAGTTTGTGTGCTGAAGTACCTTTTCAAAAAACGTTTAGCCTTTCCACTGGCCTGATGTAAGATTGCACCCAGCAGCAGTGTCATAGATCTATCTGTGGTGTCTTCACATTCCTTTCTGTGCAATAGTTTATTCTGCAGTGTTTGAGTTTAATTGATGCCTCAAGTGTTTGTCCTGTTTATTGAAGCTAAAGCAACTTTATCTTAATTTTAACTATAAGCTTAACAAACATTTAAGTTGTTGATGAAGTCAAAATATTCTCCACTCTTGTGTCAGAAAAGGCAATTTGGTCAGTGAAATTAGAGAGTTAACTTTATCACAAGTGAAGCACCTTTTCTTCTCTTGGGAGGATAATATTTTTTTAAAAAATTGCTGTTACATTGAGAGAATAGCAACTAATGTTATGAAATAAAATGTGTATAAATTGTTGAATTTTTTATGGGTCCATTAAAAAGGTAAATTTGGTGTAATTTTCTTGTTTCTTATGTGCTATAGTCATAATATTTTTTCTTTTACTATTATCCTCAAATCTGTCTAATCTGGAAATAAGATAATATACAGTTTCAACTTGATATTCAAAAAAGACTTCAGGGGCAGAAAAGTACCAGATGATTTCATATATGAGATAAAGAAATATGGTTGCTGTCTTAGTTATCTAATGCTGCTGTAATAGAAATGCCACAAGTGGATGGCTTTAACAAATACATTTATTCTCTCATATTTTAGGAGGCTAGAAGTCCGAATTCAGGGTGCCAGATGTAGGAGTAGGTTTTCTATGTCTTTTGGCTCTGGGGGCTCTTGTCTCCTTTCAACACCCATGGGCCTGACATTCCTTGAAGATATCTCCATGTATCTTGGCATAAATCTTCCCCCGGGTCTAAGGGGTTCTCAGTGCAGGGACCCTGGGTCAAAATGATGTGCTGTTCTCCCATTTCTTCTTTCTTGGTGTTGAGATCTCTCTTCCCTCTGCTCTCTTCTTTCTCCTTTTATCTCTTGTAAGATAAAATGTATGACTTTAGCAAGGATGTGATTTGAGTAAGGGTGTGACTTGAATCATGCCTTCTTGTAAGGCTGTGACTCAAGATACACCCTACACTAATCCTGCCTCATTAACATATGTTGTTGTTAGGTGTCATCCAGTTGGCTCCAATTCCTAGCATCCCTATTTACAACAGAAGCAAACACTGGCCAGTCCTGCATCATCCTCACAATCGTTGCCAAACCCATTGTTGAAGTTACTGTGTCAATCCGTTTCATTGAGGTTCTTCCTCTTTTTCATTGATCCTCTACTTTACCAATAATGAAGTTTTTTTCCAGGGACTGGTCTTTCCTGATAATACGTGCAAAGTCCATGGGTCCAAAGTCCTTGCTTCCAAGGAACATTCTGGCTGTACTTCTTCCAAGACAGATTTTTTTTTTTCATTCTGGCAGTCCACAGTACATTCAATATTCTTTACCAATCTATAATTTAAAGGCATTAATTCTTCTTCTGTCTTATTCATCGTAGTGTTTTCACATGCATATGAGGTGACTGAAAAGACAATAGTGAAGCACACCTTCAAAGTGTCACTTCAAAGTGACAGCCTTGCTCTTTAACATTTCAAAGAGATCTTTTACAACAGATTTACCCAATGCAATACATTGTTTGATTTCTTGACTTCTACTGCCCTCAGCATTGATTGTTGGATCCAAATAAATGAAATCCTTGAAAACGTCAGTCTTTTCTCCATCTATCGTGATGTTGCTTATTAGTACATTTGTGAGATTTATTTTTTTCATTATGGTGAATTGTAACCCATATTTAAGGCTGTAGTCTTTAAACTTCTTCAGTAAGTGCTTTAAGTCCTCTTCATTTTCAGCAAGCAAGGTTGGGTCATCTGCATATCACAGGTTGTTAATGAGTCTTCCTCCAATCCTGATGCCACATTCTCCTTCATATAATCCAGTTTCTTGGATTATTTGCTCAGCATACAGATTGAATAAGTATGGTGAAAAGATACAAACTGACACACACCTTTCCTGATTTTAAACCACACAGTATCCCCTTGTTTTGTTCAAACAACTGCCTTTTGGTCTTTGTACAAGTTCCATATGAGCACAATGAACTATTCTAGAATTTCCATTCTTTGCAATATTCTCCATAATTTGTTAGGATCCACACAGTTGAATGCCTTTGTATTCAAAACACAAGTAAACATATTTCTGGTATTCTCTGCTTTTAGCCAAGATTCATATGGCATCAACCATGATATGCCCCATTCCACATCCTTTTCTCAATTTGGCTTGACTTTCTGACAGTTTTCTATTGATATACTACTGCAACCACTTTTTAATTATCTTCAGCAAAACTTCACTTGTGTTTGATACTAACAATATTGTTCAATAATTTCCACATTCTGTTGGATCACCTTTCTTTGAAATGGGCACAAATATGGACCTCTTCCCATCTATTAGCCAGCTAACTGTCTTCCAGATTTCTTGGCATAGATGAGTGAGTGTTTCCAACATTGCAACCATTTGTTGAAACATCTCAATAAGTATTCTGTCAATTCCTGGAAACTTGTTTCTCATCAATTCCTTCAGTGTAGCTTGGACTTCTTCCTTCAGTACTATCAGTTCTTGATCATATGGTACCTCCTGAAAAGGTTGAACATTGACCAATTGTTTTTGATACAATGACTGAATTCCTTCCATCTTCTTTTGATGCTTTCTGTGTCTTTTAATATTTTGCCCATGTTGTTGTTATTGTTAGGTGCCATCGAGTCGTTTCTGACTCATAGCGACCCCATGCACAGCAGAACAAAACACTGCCCAATCCACCACCAGCTCCATGATCCCTGCTATACTTGAGCCCATCATCACAGCCACTGTGTCAATCCATCTTGTTGAAGGCCTTCCCCTCTTTCAACGACCCTCCACCCTACCAAGCATGATATCCTTGTCCAGGGAATGGTCCCTTCTGACAGCATGACCAAAGTAGGTGAGACGAAGTCTGGCCATTCTTGCTTCCAAGGAGCATTTTGGGTGCACTTCCTCCAGGACAGATCTGTAAGTTCTTTTAGTAGTCCATGGTACTTTCAGCATTCTTTGCCAGCACAACTCAAAAGCATTAACTCTTTTTCGGTCTTCCTTATTCATTGCCAGCTCTCACATGCATACAAGGCAATTGGAAATATTATGGCTTGTGTCAGGCGCACCTTAATCCTCAAGGAGACATCCTTGCTCCTCAGCACTTGAAACAGTTCCTTTGCGGTTGACCTTTCCAGTGCTACACATCGTCTAATGTCCTGACTGCTGCTTCCATTGGCATCGATTGTAAAACCAAGCAACGTAAATTCTTTGACAATCTCCATCTTCTCTCCAATTATTGCGATGCTGCTCATTGGTCCAGTTGTGAGGATTTTTGTTTTCTTTATATTGAGATGTAATCCATACTGCAGACTGTATTCTTCAACCTTCATCAGTAAGTGCCTCAATTTGGAAGGTTGTACTCATGAGGAACCTGTACCTTGACGAGGAGGCTGTCATTTGAATGGAACAAGGGGACACTACATGGTTTAAAATCAAGAAGGGAGTGTGTCAGTGTTGTATCTTTTTCCCACACTTATTCAATCTATATGCTGAGCAAATAATCTGAGAAGCTGAACTATATGAAGAAGAAGGTGGCATCAGGATTGGAGGAAGAATCATTAACAACCTGAGATACACAGACGATACAACTTTGAGTGCTGAAAGTGGCAATATTGAAGGATTGTATGGGCAAAATCAGGATGACTTGCACACTCCCCTGGAATATGGATGACTTGAGGCACTTACTGATGATGATTTTGCCCATACAATCCTTCAATATTGCCAATTGAGGCTTGATTTTTTTCTTCAGTTCTTTCAACTTGAGAAATCCCAAGCTTGTTCTTCGCTTTTGGTTTTCTAACTCCAGTTCTTTGCACATTTCATTATAATACTTTACTTAGTCTTCTCAAGCTTCCCTTTGAAATCTTCTGTTCAGCTCTTTTATGTCATCATTTCTTCTGTTTTCTTTAGCTACTCTTCTTTCAAGAACAAGTTTCAGAGACTCTTCTGACTTCCACTTTGGTCATATAGAGGTTAGAATTTACAACACACAAAATGGAGGATAATTACATCAGATCAAAAAATAAAGGACAATGACACAATATTGGTAATCATGGCCTGATCAAGTTGAAACATTTTTTGGGGGACACATGAGAGTTGTCTAAAAAAATGAATCTCTTCATTTTTCCCAATGGAAAATTATTTGAAGAACAGGCATTATAATCTCTCTAAATCGTCTCTTTTAAATCATGTATCTGCTTCTCATCAAGCTAGCAAAGCATTTCACAGGAGTATTTTAGTCTTAAGAGCACATTAATGCAGGTATTTGACAAATCTTCAATCTGAACTGAATGCATTTCTTGCTTGGTGTTACTGAATGAAAGAGAGGGGAAAAATGATGTTAAGTTTTCCACTTCTATTCTACATATAGTAGAGAAATAATATTTGATCTAAGAGTTTTATTTCATCCAGGTTCAAAAAAGAAGAGAATTCAAACACAGCTTTGAGCCTAAGTTTTTCACCATCAAATACAGAAAGGAATCAGTCAGTCATATTCCAGGGGAGTGTGCAGGTTGTAATAAAAGGTATCTTTTGCATCTTATGAGCAGGGTGATTATCTGTAAAAAATAGAAAAAAGAAACTCAGTGATAGTGAATAATGCTGTACTTTGAATGTAAATTAGTCTCTAAAATCCCTTCTTATACATGTAAGGATCCTTAGAAGGGATACTTGTCACTTAGTTATGTGAGATGTTCAAATGTTATAATTCCTTGGTTAGGTACAATGTTCACACATGTAGTCTACCAACTTAATTAGCCTTCTCCTTTAAGGCTGTTACAGTGTCACTTGCTATAGTAAGACAATTTTTCACATGCTAGTTATGTTCCCACAGACAAAAGGGAAGCATCTCAGGTGTGTATACATTGTTTTCTACTTTTCATGTTATGATGTAGTAGCATCAGAAGCTGTCTAACTTCAGGAGAAGGAGAGAGATCAAGGTCAGCCCAAAGCTGATTCCTGTGAGGTGGAAATCAGACATATCTTTGCTCCCCAACCATTTTACCAATTCTGAACCAGCTGAAGGAGCTCTGATGGTATTCTGGTTAAAGCATTGGGCTGTTAACCAAAAGGTCAGCAGTTCAAACTCACAAGGTATTCCATGGGAGAAAGAAGGGGCAGTCTACTTCCATAAAGATGTATAGCCTGGGAAAACCTATAGGGCAGTTGTACTCTCTCCTATAGGGTTGCTGTAAGTCTGAATTGACTTGATGGCAGTGGGAGGGACACCTGCCATCCTCTCCACAGCACTCTCTACTTCTCTGCTGAGTTCAGTAGTTTGTTGCAGTGGCTACACAGAACTCACAGAATGCATTCATTATTATGTAGTTTATTAGGGAAGTAACAGGCTACAACTTGAGATCAGGATCACCATGTAAGTTAAAAGAACAACTCGGGAAACAGGATATGGTTCATCATTCAGGACAACTTCCAACCAAGACAGCTCTCAGCTCCTTCTCAGCTGTGCTTGCATACTCTGCCACTGCCCTGCTCAGGCAAGTGCTGCAACTCTTTTGGCTCCATCATTAAATGCCCAGAGGTACCCAACTCAGGCAACAAGCCTTCTGCTGGAAGGTGCTCAGCTCTTTTGCTTCATGGGTTGGCGAGCCAACTGCAACCACCTCACTCCTTGGGCCAGGAAGCCCATTGCAGCCACCTCATGCCTGTGTCCTGGTTCTTGCTCTTCTGCCATCTTGTGTCATATACAGTGTTATAGCTCTCTTTGTCTTCTGAGCCTAGGAAGTTCTCAGCACAAGGACCCCAGTTCAAAAGGACATGCTTTCTCCTGGCTCTCCTTCTTGATTGTAGTGAGGTCTCCACGAGCCTCTATGTTATTAGCTCTTTTAAGCCAAGCAGAATGCTAAAACTGACCAATCCCCTAGGTTGGCCACAGTCACCTAATTTGCATAGAAATTGACAAATTCCTACAAGAGTTTTACATACCTTATTTACATAGTAAACTGTCCACACCTTTCACAAGATTATAGCCTAGAAATCAACTTTGCAGAACCATACAGGGCCAGAAAGGCCATATATAAAGAGAAACTCCTTGCACTACACAGGTGTCCTCTGTAGCATGGTACCTGCACAATGTTGGCATATGGTTGGTGGTCAAGAATTTGTATTGTTTGTGATCAGTCAATTGGTATATAAAGCACTCAGAAATTGCCATAAGTAGTCTTATATCTACTTTACCACTAGTACTGCCAGGTTTCCTCAAGTTGATTCTGACTCTTGGTGACCCCATGTGTGTCAGAGTAGAACTGTGTTCCATAGGGTTTTCAAAGTCAGATTTTTCAGAAGTAAATCACAGGCCTTTCTTCCAAGGCACCTCCAGATGGACTCAAACCTCCAAACTTTCAATTAGTAGCCAAGTGTGTTAACCATTTGTTTCACCCAGTGTTTTTAAACTATGCTCCACAGACTGAGGCCTTTTTGCAACTATTTTTAGTATGATCAGTAGCAAATCAGGGTTCAAAAAGAAGTCTTCAACCAGAACAGGTGTTAGCAGGACCAACACATGTGACTGTGCAGATTGTGAGCTTCACCGTCACAGGCTATGCCATTCACGTTATAGGTATTACAGGTTTGGATATAATTTATGACAATTTCTTAAAAAATTATAGGAAAGTGTCTTGTTCTAATAAATGCAGAATATGGCAACACTTCTCTGAGCAATGAAATTAGTGCCTTGAGGAAAAGGCTCTGTGGTTCAATAATGGGTCCCAATGAATCACCCTCCCTCCCTGTGTCCATGCCGTATTGAATCCTTCCCACACTGAATCCAGTCAATTGAACCAGAGCAGACATAATTCAAGCAGAGCCCACTGGGGTTTGACCTTTCTATTTTGGTACTTTTGTAATCCAGACCCTATATGAAGAAGCCCAAGCTAACTGTGTGGAGACATGTGGTCCATCTGATAGCCAGCACCAACCTCAGACATGTGAACGAATGAAGCCATCCTAGACCATCAAGCCACTCTTGAGTCCTCAGGTGACCTTAGGCAAGACAAGCAGAACCACTCAGCAATTTAGATTATCCCAAATTACTTATCCACAGAACCATGAGCAAATAAACTGTTTGTTTTTCAAGCCATTTAGTGACTTAGCCACTTCATTGGAATAGTTCATTATATAGCAACAGATACAGATTCAGGTATTACTTTCTAACTTGCACATAAGTACCAAAATGGGCTAGCAGTAGGCATGTATATAGGGCTGCCACTTAAGAGTTCTTTAAATAAGTTTGCAGCTAAACTAATGCTTGGAAAACCTGCTCTACTAAACTGTTTTGCTTAAGTGAAATTTCCAGCATAAATAAAAATAATGAATTTCCAAAAATTTAGAATATTTGAATACAGTAAAATATGTAATATCAATATCACTCTAAAGCATTCTTTGGTTCTATAGGAGGAGAAATGAGATAAAAAGAGAAGGTCATATTAGCAAAGATAGACAAATAAAATGGTAAGATAGTCAGGGGAAGCAGTTTGGCAAAAGTGGGGGTTTAAGGAATGCTCAAGGAAGATTATTTATTTGATTTTCTAGTTCACACATTGGCTCTTAAGATTTTTTTTTCTAGGACTTTATTCTTTATTTTTTTCTTTATGTTTTATTCTAGACTGGATATATTTTCCCCATCCATTAAGACTCGCTCTCCCCAAAGTTAAGATATTTCAGTTCCATTTGTTCTTGTTTCATAGCTAAACATGAAATATATTCATGGATACATCTACCTTTGTCCCTCTGAGGATATTAATTATACTTATAAAAACTTCTTGTTCCAATTCTTATATTAATTCTGTTGCCTCTGGTGGAATTTTTTCTCCTAGTTGAGTTCATTGTCTCCCTTTAGTGGTATCTGATTCAGTGACCCCTCCTTGGATTTCTGAGGCAGTTATCACTATGAAAGCAGATTGCCCAATCTTCCTTCCGAGGAGTGGCTGGTGGGTTTGAAACACCAGCCTTCTGGTTAGCAGTCAAATGCCTTAGGCACCACACCACCAGAGCTCCCTTAATGGTATTACCTTTCCTCAAATGTTTGATGATCTTGATTATGCACTTGGCTATGTGGTTGATATTACCTATCCATCTGCAGCTTCTGTTTGCCCAGCTCTGCCAGAGGGTTGGCAGTGGGGGCAGTGGGAGCTGCTCCTGGGGCTACAACGGGAATTAGCACCACCTTGCTTTGGACTTAACCTCCTCTGGGTGTGGGTCTCTCATGGCGCTAACTTTCCCCCACCATGGCAGAACTCTCTGAGATAAAGCCTTAGCAACCATGCACCTCCTCAGTCCCATCTGTCTTATACAGAGTCTACACAGTGTCTCCTTCTTGTTACGGAAGAATCAAGGATTTTTTTTTTTTTTAAATAACCTCTCCATCATTTCTATAAATGGGATGTGAGAAGAATAAAGAAAAATGCATACTCAGACCAGCATCTTACAACTAGAACATGACCGTCTTTCATGATCAGAAAGGCATTTGTCTTGTATTTAAGGATCATTATAAAAGTCAATTGTCACTGGTTCATGCAAACATCTTTTGGGTATGCTTAAAGTGCATCAAAGATATGTTGATAGTAGTGGGATAATTTGGCAAAAGAAAGTGAAAATGGTTGCACCACTTGAAGAATGTAATTAATGTCACTGAAGTGTACATATAGAAGTAGATGAAATATTGTATGTGTTGTGTGTATATTGTAATAATAAGTAAATGTTTAAAGAAGAAAATAAAGATCACATATTATACTATCATAATAAAAATCTATCAGGGACTTTGTGTGCTGGTTGATAGGCTAGACAGTGGGAAAACAGTGGGAGATGACACAAACACCCTTGCTGTACTGCTGGAGAGTCATCCCACTGCTGTGTCCATCCTTTGTGGCTCAGCTCAGGAAACACCCTCAGAAGTCTTCTCTGGCCCTCTTCTAACCCAGGCTGAGTCAGGTAACCCCCCTCCATGCTTGCTTGACACCTCTGCATGTCTCTAACACTGCAGTTTTACTTTGTTTTCTAACCATTTACGTAGTGTCTATCCCTCAAAGCTATAAGCATTATGAGAGGTGAAGCCCTCATTTTGCATCTCTTCCATCTAGTGTTGTCACATAGTTTACTGTTGTTGTTATTGTTAGTTGCTATTAAGTTAGCTCTGACTCATGGTGACCTTATTTATGCATAACATAATGAAAAGTTTCCTGATCCTGTACCATCCTTATTATTGCTGGTATGTTTGACTCCATTGTTACACTTACTGAAAAATGCCTTCCAATGTAGGGGGCTCATCTTCCAGCACCATTTTCATTGTGATCCACAGGGTTTCATTGGCTGATTTTCAAAAGTAGATCACCAGGCCTTCCTTCCTAGTCTGTCTTCATCTGGAAGCTCCACTGAAACCTGTTCACCATGGGTCATCCTGCTAGTATTTGAAATACCAGTGGCATAGCTCACAGCATCATAACACACAAGCCACCAAATGACAACAAACTGACAGACTGGTGGTAGTCACACAGTTTAGACAATAAACATTTACTGAATGAATGAATGATCAAATGAATTTAGGAGGAGATTCTCAAGAGTTTCTGAGTCAGAGACTTTAGTCATTGTTCAGTACAGGAGAGAGACTTCGTATAGCTTCTGTGCAGTACTAATGGCTTGGAGCTTCCCCAGAAACTAAAGTCTGGGTTTGTCTGTTCCACATGCTCTCCCAAAGTGTAATGTCTTGGCAGAACTGTGGGGAAGCTGCATTAGCTATTTCATTCTTATGATTAACTTTCCATACTGGCGTTAGTATTGACTGGGTATGATGCTTAATGTATTACAGTGCTTTTTTGATTCAATATGTTAAAATAAGCCATTTTTACTAGAAGATCATATGCAGTTAATATTTTCACTGCAGCAGAAGGAAGAGAAATGAGATAAAAGGTGAAGGTCATATAGCAAAGCAAAGCCAGACAAATAAAAAGTGAAGAAAGTCATGGACTTTTAGACTGAAGGTCTAAAGAGGAGTCAGCAAGAGGAGTACTCTGGGCCTAGCAAGAAAGCATGACAGAGAAGAGCATAGGCAGTCCTTGTGGTAAGGCCAAGGTTGAGTTAGCCACTGTCCATTTTCCCCACACTACTCCCAGTTCTTCAAATCTCTGAACTAGATTTTTTTTCCCTTTGGAGTAATATGCTATCCAGAATATTTTGTTAACATACAAATAGCCCCTGAAAGAGACTAATACTTTCCTGGGAATCTGCATGCAAACTATAGAAATGGTGTGGAACCTAGACTATGCTCAGTTTGGAGGATGTCTTAGTTACCGAGTGCTATTATAACAGGAAGAACACAAAAGGGTGGTTTTAAAGAACAGAAATTAATTATCTCCCAGTTCAGGTGGCTAAAGTTTGAATTCAGGGCACCTGCTTTAGAGGGTAGTCCTTCTTTTTCTCTTTCAGATCTGGTAGCCACCAATCCTTGGAATTCTTGGGCTTGTAGATTCATCTGTCTCTGTTTAATTTGATAAGAAGCCCTGGTGGCACAGTGCTCAAAGCCCTTGAAAAGGTCAATGGATGGAACCCACCAAGCCACTCCATGGAAGAAAGATGTGGCACTCAGCTTCCGTAAAGATTTACAGCCGTGGAAATCTTATGGGGCAACTCCATTGTGTCTGATAGGGTCGCTATTGACAGCAATGGGTTGGGTTTGGCTTTGTCTTTCCCCATTTAAGCTCACTTATCTCTGTGACTAGGCTGGTCCTTTTATCTCTCAGAAGTGATTTGGGTTAGGACATACCCTACACTGACAAGGCCTCATTAACATAACAAAGAAAACCTTATTCCCAAACTGGATTATATCCACAGGTATAGGGGCCAAGACTCAAACACATATCCATAACAGAGGACCTATGCAGTCTGGGCAAGTTTGCTTCATGGACACAGGTGGGGTCAGCCTACATAAGATTGTTGTAGTCCATGGGATCAGTACAATGCTATTAAACACCTAGGAACAGAAGCTAAGAACTGTAATAAGGGTGGATTACATTGATTGTGCAATAAAAGAATACTGCACAATTTGACCAGGGTTAGCAGTCATAGAAAAATGGATTGAGGGACACATCAGGTAGGATTTATCTCACTGACATATTTGGTTCTATCTACAATCTGTCAATTATAATAGGCTCACATCACAACCTCCAAATATTTTGATCTTGCAAGAGTTTCCCAAAGAAAATTTAGAGATGTCTTGTATTTCTCCTTTTTCCTAATGGTAATATGGAAGGCAATCTGGTCACATAGTAGGTAAGACATTTGGCTACTAACCACAAGGTCAGCAGTTCAAACCCACCAGATGCTTCACGGGAGGAATATGAGGCAATCTACTTTCGTAGAAACTTACAGCCTTGGAAATCCGATGGGGATTACTATGAGTCAGAATCAACTTGATGGCAGTGGGTCAATGGTAATGTAAATTTCTAAGGACGGGGAAAATGCACCAGTATATTTATCTTAAGCTTCTGAAATCCTGGATTTAAAATACAAATAAGTCAAAAAGGTAATTATTTTCTTTACTTAACCCAAGGATTTATATATAAAGTTTTTACTAAGATAGAGTTTCATTTACAAAATTTTGATTTGCCAAGAATTCTGAAATAACACTTCTATCATAAATGTTCAACATAAGTAGGATCAAATCTCCTGGGCAGATGAGAGATGACTATTTTGACTAAGAAAGTGCCTTGGTGGGCTTGCAAATAGCTTCATTCATGAGAGAATGAATAAATGAAAAACTGGACTGAGAAGTAGACATGTTATAATCTAGCTTCTGGCCTATTACAGACTAGTCATATGATCAGTTCGCATCTTATACTTGATTTATTATATATTCATATATTATGTAATATCTCAGAAAGAAGATTGGGCAATCTACTTCTGTAGAGATATTGCCTCAGAAACCCAAGGAGGGGTCACTATGAGTCGGGATCGACTAGACGGCAGTGTGTTTTTTTTTTTTTTTTTTTTTTGTATTATGTAATATATAACACTTATAATAGAACATTCATCACTTGACATATTATACATGTGTGTGTTTATTTGCTTATTGTCTGTTTCTCACCACTGGAATTTAAGTTCCATAAAGGAAGGGACTTTGTTTTGTTCATCGCTATCTGCCCAAGACCTGAAATATATCCTGGCATATAATAGGTGCTCAGTAAATATTTTCTGAATGAATAAAATGAATGCATCTTGGTCATTTTGCCTAATTTCTTACTGTTTTAATGACACTAAACACCTGTCACATTAGAAAATAGTCAACTCAAATGTTCAGTGTGTGGGAAACGCTTTAAAAACCATTGGCAAGAAACATGAGTTTCTTTTTTCTCTTTTGTGCTACTAGTGCTCTAACCTGGAAACAGACTATGTTGGTAACAAGAACATTCTATCGCTTTTTCTTTCATCAAAATGTATTGAGCACTTGCCACTTGCCAGGAATCATTATAGGTTACAGTTATTTTGTTCTCAACACCTGACATTTTAGTCCTGTGAATTGTCAGGGTAAAGATAAAACTTCCATTCTAGCATTATTTTTTATTTCTATCTCTTTTTATTTATACAAAATGCTAACTCATTATTTAAATAATGGTAGTAAGAATAAAATACTTAAAGAAGGGTTTTTGTTTTGTTTTGTTTTTAACCTTGTTAAAAAGTCTATTTTCTTCTTGCTTTTTTTAAAAATTTTTATTGTGATTTGGGTGAAATTTTACAGAGCAAATTTATTTTCCATACAGCAGTTCATACACATCTTGTTTCATGACACTGACTGCAATTCCCCACAATGTAACAGCTCTATTTTCACTTCCTCTCCATATTTACCTCTTTCCTGTGCCCTTCCCCCACATGGACTCCCACCTCTTGAGCTGTCTACCTGTGCAAGCACTGCCTTTCTATTCTCCCACAACTGATCACTCCAAGGAGTAGATGTAGATGTTCACTACCTGATGTAGATGTTCACCCCATATGCTTGTTTATTGTTTGGCTGGAAGCCACAGGAGTGAGTTCAATTCTAGACATGAAGGGTAACTAGACTAGGCACACCATAGTCTCAGGAGGCTCACTAGGCTCTACCAGAGCAGCAAACCTGGTCTTTTTTTTTTTTTCCTCCTGATTTTGAGTTTGTTCCACATTGTTCTCCTACTCTATCCAGGATCTCCTGCACTGATTATTCTTAAGTGGAAATGTAGAGAATTAGTTCAAGACTCTATAAAATTAATCAGTAAAGGTAATCTATTTTAGTACATGCTGATATTAGTGCAATGAACAGGAAGGGTCTAGCAAGCATGTCTTCTCAATCTAGCAGCTATCTTACTCTGAGCAATCTGATAGCTTCTCCACTTAGACCTATATTTCTACTCAGGTAATTTGGAAGGAACCACATACAATTGGTGATAAAAAAGATAAATTTTTAAATTTCATTCAGAATCTCTGATCCTCATGTTTCCCAAGTAAATAACCCAAAATAACCTCAAGATGGAAATGTAAAGTGTGGATCATTTGCAGATGGTTATGTAGATATTAAGGAGCTCAGGTGAAGTAGCAGGTTGGCTGGCCCACAGAGCAAGAAAGGTGGGTGCTTTGGGGGCAGGAAGATTTCTGCTGGAGTAGGTTGCCTTTGGCATTAATTGGCAGAAGCAGAGAGACCAAAGAAAGGGGAAGCAGAGCTGTCTCAGCCTCAAAGGGTAGGACCATGGCCTCTGGGGGTGGAACCACTATAGCCCCCTAGGTTTCAAAGAGTTAGACCTTCTGATTCTGAAGTGTGGGGCTCCTTGTTCATGTGGGCCAGTGGGATGGAGCCATAGCCACTGCCCAAAAGAGAAAGGGCAGGGCTACAATGCCCGAGAGGTAGAGGAATGGGGTCCATCAGGCCAAGGGGGTCCACTCAAGGACTAGGGGATTAGAGCCACTCAGAGAAGGAGATCTGTATGGATGCCACCCATTGAATATCTGTGCAAGTGCCAAGTTGACAAGGGGTGGAATTGTGGTAGTTAAGTTTTTGTGTCAGCTTAGCTAGGCCTAATTGAGTGGCTGGACACCTGGATATAGTATTCCCCATGATGAGATTGGTAATCAGCTCCATGGTGGAATCTACCATGAGCAGCTGAGTAGCAGCCTTAGGGATGTGGTCTTCTTCCTGTATATAAGGAGAATCCTTGGGGAACAGTCTCTAGCTTATGGCACACTTGAACCCTGCATGTAGCCCTGTCGTTGTTCAGCAGCCTGCCATGCTCTGCCAACCTTGGGACTTTCAATGGACTTGAATCAATGGCCTGCCATGTGGTTTGGTAACATCAGGACTGTGCCTTTTCATTTGTCGACCTTGGGCTTGTTAGCCTCAGCAGCCAGTAGCTACCTGAGTGAAGAGACGCCTCTAGCTTCAGTGGGCCAGGAGCAAGAGGCAAAGTTGAAGCCCAAGGTCGAGGGACTTCCACACAGCCCCTAGAGCCTGGCACTTAGAACTTGAACTTAAAGCCTCCAAACTGTAAGAGAATAAACTCTTGTTTGTTCAAGCCATCCCATTTGTGGTATATTTCCTGTCAAATCAGCACTAGGTAACCAGAACAAGTGGAAAAAAGAAAAACACCTTAGTGTTGCTAAATATACACAGGGTTTCTTTAGCAAAGTGGAAAAAAGGCTCAGAACATCATTGTATTGTTTTTCTACATTCAAACAACATGGAAAATTGCAAATATTACAGATACTAAATCCCTGAAATTGAAAAGAGATAAAGTTCCCTGGCATATTGATGAAAGACAGGTATAGTTGGAGATTTCATCCCTCCTTCTAACCATTTACATGTATGAAATCATTGATTTTGCTGGTGCTTCTGATTTATTCAACACTGTTCCTGATTCCTATTCTGTTACTCTTAGATGTACATCTTAAAGATATTTATTGTAAGACTTTTCCTAAGGTCAGACCAATGAACAATTTAGCATTCCAATTTTATTCATTTAAACATGGATGCTGAGATATTTGCTGACTCAAAAAATGTTTAAATAGTTTGTTTTTGTTTGGAATTTTATTGGAATTTATGATTGATTGTGAAATTACATCTTCTTCCTAGGTATTGTTAATATTATTCTGTAGGGTCAAAAAAGAAGTTACCATACTCTGCTTTGTCACAAAGACAAGAAGAAAAGACTTTTAGTCTACACAGTTATGCTTCAAAGAGTTAATTGAACACGGCAAACAATTAATAGTTGATGTTTCTGCTATCTGGTAATGTTACTAAGTAAAATTTCTGCTAAAAACAATGAAAAGGCTGTATTTTGGAAAAAAATACCTTAAGATCTCTAAAGATCTGAAAAGACAGGAGGGAATTCTGAGATCAATTATTTTATGTTTGATGAAAATTGAAAGGTAAGGGGATCCCAAAGTAACACAGCCATTTACGTCCAGAGGGCACTTGCTTTCTGCACCCTTTTAGGTGCAGGATCTGTGGTCATTCAGAGCCAGGCCTCGATGGGTTGGGAGGCAGCAAGGGCTTTAAGAGTAAGAAGTCCTGTGGGATATTTGGGGCTCCAATTTTAGATTCACTTCCTCTTTCACTAGACTCCTAGGAGCTCCCAAGAGAGATACCTTAGCATTGAGCCAAGCAGAGAACAAAAGAGAAGGGAAAAGTAAAACAAGCCCTGAGAGACTGTGGCGAGAGATGGAGCCTGGCAAGGACTTGCACCACTTGGGCAGATAAAAGATGGGTATGCTGTGATCTTGGTGAGTTTTATAAAAGTTTTAAGGAATAACTACCAACAATTGCACAGGAGTTCTTTCAGACAATAGAAAAAGAAGAAACACATCCCAACTTGTATGAGATTAGCATAACCTCGATATCAAAACCAGACAAGGACATTAACAGAAAGGAAAATTACAGACTAATCTTTCTCATGAACATGAATTCAGAGATCCTAAACAAAATATTAGCAAATGAAATCAATAATAGAAGAAGGATGATCACTAAGTTGAATGCATTCCAGGAATAGGTTTAACATTAGAAAATCGATCAATATAACTCATCACATTGACATATTAAAGGAGAGAAATCACATGATCACCTCAGTAGATTGATAAAAAAAAAAAAA
>NW_006921858.1:3551807-3597069 GCF_000298275.1 Orycteropus afer afer | reverse complement strand
ATATATATATATATATATATATACACATACACATATATATATACATATATATATATATACACACATATATACTTCTATATATGTATGTCGGAGCTCTGGTGGCATAGTGCCTAAAGCATTTGACTGCAATCAGAAGGCTGGCAGTTCAAACCCACCAGCCATTCCTTGGAAGGAAGATTGGGCAACCTACTTCCATAGTGATACTGCCTCAGAAATCCAAGGAGGGTCGCTATGAGTCAGATCCGACTCAGCAGCAATGAGTATATATAGATGTATAGATTTCTTTGGGTAATGACATTTTCACAATGTTCAATATTCCTATCCATGAGCATAGTAAGTTCTTCCATTTATGTAGATCATGTAAAGTTTCTTGAAGTAGTGTTTTGTAGTTTTCTTTCTATAGGTCTTTTGTGTTCCTGGTAAGATTTATTCCCAAGTATCTCACCTTTTTGGTAGCTAGTGTAAACAGTATTGATTTCCTTATTTCCTTCTCAGAGACCTCTTTGCTGGTGTAGAGGAATCCAAATGATTTTGGTATGTTATCATGTATCCTGCCACTACGCTAAATCTTTCAATAGGTTCCAGTAATTTTCTTGCTGAGTTTCTTGGGTTTTCTATGGATAGGATCATATCTGCAAATGGAGATAGTTTTACTTCTTCCTTTCCAATTTGGATGTCTTTGATTTCCCTTTCTTGCCTTATTGCCCTGGCTAGAATTTCCAATACAGTGTTGAATAGAAGGGAGATAGAGGGCATCCTTGTCTCATTCCTGTTCACAAGGAGAACAGTTTCAGTTTGTCTCTATTGAGAATAATTTTGGCTGTTGGTTTCACATATATGCCCTACATTATATTGAGGAATTTCCTTTTATTCCTATTTTTGTGAAAGTTTTTCTAATCAGGAATGGGTGTTAGATTTTATCAAATGCCTTTTCTGCATCAATTGATATGACCATGTGGTTTTTTCCTTTATTTTACTTATGTGATGGATTATGTTGATTGTTTTTCTAATGCTGAACCATCATCGCATACCTGGGATGAATCCCACTTGGCCATGATGTTTTTGTTTTTGTTTTTGTTTCTGTTTGTTTGATATGTTGTCAGAATCTATTAGCTAAGACTTTATTGAAGATTTTTGCATCTATATTTGTTCTGGTTACCTAGTACCACTCTGATAAGAATAAACCACAAATGGGATGGCTTGAAGAAACAGGAGTTTATTCCCTTACAGTTTGGAGGCTTTAAGTTCAAGTTCTAAGTGCCAGGCTCTAGGGGCTGGGTGAAAGCCCCTCAACCTTGGGCTTCAGCTCTGCCTCCTGCTCCTGGCCCACTGGAGCTAGAGGCTTTTCTTCACTCAGACAGCGGCTGGTTACTGAGATTGACAAGCCCAAGGTTGACAAGTAAAAAGGGCACTGTCCTAATGTTACCAAACCACACGGCAGACCATTAATTCAAGTCTATTTAAAGTCCCAAGGTCAGCAGACCATGACAGGCTGCTGAACAATGACATGGCTACACCCAGGATTCAAGTGTGCCATAAGCTAGAGACCATTCCTAAAGCTGTTTCTTATATAGGGGAAGCAGACCACATCCTTAAAGCAACTACTCAGCTGCTTGTGGTAGATTCCACCATGGAGATGATTGCCAGTCTCATCATGCGGAATAACTACCACCAACTGTCCAACCACTCAACCAGGCCCAACCAAGTTGATGTACAACTTTGACTACCACAATATTCATGAGAGATATTGGTCTATAGTTTTCCTTTCTGGTGGTGTTGTTGCCTGGTTTTGGTATCACAGTTATGCTTGCTTCATAAAACGTATTTGAGAGGATTCCATCCTTTTCTATGTTCTGGAATAGAGTAGGATTGGTATCAGCTCTTCTCTCAATGATTGGTAGAATTCTCCAGTGAAACCATCTGGGCCAGTACTGTTTTTTGTTAGTAATTTTTTTATGGCCTGTTTAATTTCTTCTTTTGTTATGGGTCTGTTCAGATTTTCTACCTCAGTCTGTGTTAGTTTAGATAAGTGGTGTGTTTCTAGAAATATGTCCATTTCTTCTAGGTTTTCAAATTTGTTGGAATACAGTTCATAGTATCCTGAAATTATCCTTTTTATTTCAGTTGGTTCTGTTGTGATGTCACCCAGTTCGTTTCTTGTTCATGTTATTTGCATCTTCTCCTTCTTTTCCTTTGTTAAGTATGCCAGTGGTTTGTTGATTTTATTAATCTTCTCAAAGAACCAACTTCTAGTCTTGTTGATTTTTCCTATTGTCTTTCTATTTTCTGTTTCATTTACTTCTGCTCAAATCTTTGTTATCTCTTTTTTTCTGGTACACTTTTTCTGCTGCTGTTTTTCTGACTTTGAAGATGTTGGGTTAAGGTGTTGATTTGGGCTCTTTCTTCTTTTTTGATGTGTACATCTATTGCTATAAATTGTTCTCTGACACAGCTTTTGCTGTGTCCCCAAGAATTTGGTATTTTGTGCTTTCATTCTCATTTGGATCAAGGAACTTTTTAATTTCATTTTTTTATTTCTTCTATTACCCAGTCTTTTTTAAGGAGGGTGTTATTCAGTGTCCATGTATTTGCTTTTAATGGTCTTCCTGGTGTTGATTTCTAATGTTATAGTATTGTGATCTGAGAAGATGCTTCACAGTATTTCAATGTTTTTAAATTTATGGAGGCTTCCTTTGTGGCCTAACATATATCTATCCTGGAGAATATTCCATGTGTGCTGAAAAAGAACGTATATTTTGCCATTGTTGGATGAAGTGCTCTGTAGATGCCTATAAAGTCAAGGGTTAATCATATTGTTTAGCTCTTTGTATCTTTGTTCTATTTCTTATTGAAAGTGGTGTATTAAAGTCTCCTACTGTTACTGTAGAGTCATCTATTTGTCTTTTCAATTCTATTAAAGTCTGAGTATGCATTGTGGGGCTGTTTCATTGGGTGAGTAGATATTTATTATGGCTATGTCTTCTTGTTCAATTGATCCTTTAATCATTACATAATGTCCTTCCTTGTCTCTTATGGTCATTTTTGTCTTAAAGTCTATTTTATCAGAAATTAACTCATGCCCTTTCTTGGTTACCATTCACGTGGTACATGTTTTTCCAACTTTTGATTTTTAGTCTATTTTTGTCTTTGTGTCTAAAATGAGTCTCTTGTAAACAGCATATTGATGGGTCATGTTTTCTTATCCACACTACAACTCTCCATCTCTTGAGTGGTGCATTTAATCCATTGATAATCAGTGTAATTATTGACAAGTATGAATTTATTGATGTCATTTTGTTATGTGTGTGTGTGTGGTGTTGCTGATTTCTTTGTTCCATATCATTTTCTGTGCTGAGCTCATTTTGTTTATGAATCATGCTATCATTTCTTCTGTTGCTATTGTTTGGGTATTTGCTAAATATTTGTGCTTGTCTTCTTTTTTATTTTTATGTGAAGGTTTATTATTTTTCTTTATGGTTACCCTGTGATTTATTATTTTCATCCCAAGTTTAAAATAGTCTCTTCTATCTCACAATTGTCTTGACTTCCTCACCATTTGGAAGTTCTAAACTACACTATTTATTCCCTCTATTTGGTTTGTAGTTGTCTTTATTTACCAATTGATGTCTTTGTTTCCCCGTTTATAGTCTTGTAAGCTTATGTTACTTTGGATACTTATAACTGGATTGGTTTCTGGGTTATGTCATCATGTGTGTTAATCATCATTTGTTGTCTGCTGTTGTTGGTACTCTATCAAAGAACTGTTTTTAATATCTCTTATAAGGTTGGTCTGGTTTTAACAAATTCCCTTAATTTCTACTTATCTGGAAATCTCCTAATTTCACCCTTATATTTGAGGGACAATTGTGCTGGGTATAGAATTCTTGATTGGAGATATTTTTCTTTCAGGGTTTTATATATATTATCCCATTGCCTTCTTGCCTACATGGTTTCTGCTGAGAAATCAGACCTTGATCTTATTGGTTGCCATTTATAGGTAACTTGTCATTTTTCCTGTGATGCTTTCAGTACTCTGTCTTTGGTTTTAGTGAGCTTGATTATGAAGTGTCTTGGATATTTTCCTTTGGAGTCTATCCTATTTGGGGGTTCATTGAACTTCTTGAATGGATATATTCTTGTCTTTTGTCATATTAGGGAAATTCTCTTTCAACAAATCTTCAACAATTTTCTCTCTGGTTTATTTGTCTCTTCCTGTTGTGGAATTCCAATTACATGTAGGTTATTCCTCTTGATGGTATCCCACATGAATCTTAGGCTTTCTACATTTTGTTTTGATCTTTTGTCTGATTGGTCCCTTAACAGAGTAGTATGGAGGTATTTTTCTTCAGTCTCATTAATTCTGTGTTCCATTGATTCAATTGTTTTGCCCCTTCAATGTGTTATCTTTTTCTGATATCTTAGTATTAATCTTCTGGATTTCCATTAGTTGTTTTTGTATCATTTCTAGTTTATTGTTTATTTTGTCACTTTGTTCTTGTATTGTTTTCCTAAATTGTTCTACAGTTTTGTCTGTGCTTTCCTTAAATTTGTCAGTGTTTTCCTTTATCTGTCTCTCAACTGTTGAAGGTACCCAAATATAATTCTTTTGAATTTCTTATCAGGGAGTTCCAATGCTGCTTCTTCCTCAGGGATGTTTTCTGGGTTTGTATCCTGCTCCCTTGTTTCTACTACTTTATCTTGCTCCTTGTGTGGACTGTGATAGTCTGTTGTCTCCAAGACATTGTGGTGTGCTATATTTATGTTTCATGTGCAAAAGAAAATGAGAGTGTGTGCACAGATCTCTGTTAGGTGCTCACGAGGAGCAGTTGACAGTGAGTTGAGCTGGTATTGGCCAGTTATCAGTTGGTGTAAAAGCAAACATTGGCTCTCACTCAGTGAGTGTGGCTTCAGGAGGTGCCGGTATGTTTGGGTTGTATTGGAACAATTACTGTCTTCCACTCAGAAAACGAAATAAAAATACTACCAAAAAAATAAATAAAAGCAAGAGAAAAAAATATCAAACCCATAACCAAACAGGAGCAATCACATACACATACACACGCACACACACACACAAATGCAATAAATGGGCAGAAAAATATTCAAAACATATTAAACAAGTATAAAAGAAAGATAATGAAAAAAGAGGGGGAAAAGGCCCACAATATCCAGGGAAGGAGGAATGAGAGAAAAGAGCAAGAGTGAAAGAATAGTAAAGAAAAAATGGAAAAACTGCTAAAAGAAAAATACGGGATGGGAAGAACAGAAATAAAAAAAGGAAAAAGGAAAAGAAAAAACACAAACAAGGGATGAGAAAGAGAAAATAAAAGAGGAAGATAAAAACAATAATTTAAAAACAAAAACAAACTGGGGGTGGGGCACAGTGCCTAGGCTCTGTCAGGGCACAAACCTGGATGGAATTCCTGCTGGACAAGAAAGTAGGTGGAGACAAGGGATGGCCACATCTCTGTTCATCAAGAGTGTATTGGTGTGGTAGTTAAAGTTATATGTCAACTTGGCTGGGCCTAGTTTTCAGTGGCTGGGCAGCTGGATGTAGTATTGCCGATGATAAAACTGATAATCAACTACATGGTGGAATCAACTGTGAGCAGCTGAGTAACTGCATTAGAGATGTGGTGTGCTCCCAGTGTATAAAGAGAAGCTTTAGGAATGGTCTGCAGCTTTTGGCATGCTTGAAATCTGCATGTAGCCAAGTTGTCATTCAGTAGCTGGTCATGTAGTCTGATGATATTGGGACTGTTGATGGACTTGAATCAGTGGCCTGTCATGTGGTTTGGTAATATTTGAACTCCGCCTTTTTACTTGTCAACCTTGAGTTTGTCAGCCTCAGCAGCCAGCAGCTGCCTGAATGATAAAAGCATCTAGCTTCAGTGGGCTGGGAGCAAGAGGCAGAGGTAAAATCCAGGGTTGAGTGGCTTTCACCCAGCCCCTAGAGCCTGGCACTTTGAACTCAGACTTCTAGCCTCCAAAATTGTAAGAGAATAAACTGCTATTCTTTAAGCTCATCCCATTTGTGGTATTTTCTGTTAGAGCAGCACAAAGTAACAAAAACAGTGGAGTATAAGGGGAATATTGCACCCTTCCAGTCATCAGCCTTCAATGCAGCTGCCCATGCTGTCCTCAGCAAGTGTAGCCCACTCCTATATGGCAGTCAGGAAGAAAACCACTTGCATATATTCTCAATGATCTTCCCTGCCACTTGCGAATATTTCAAAATGGCTGTACCCTCAGGACAGCCGCTGCAGTCCACAGGTCTGTTTGTCTCCTTCTCCACTGTTTTCCTTTCTGGTTGTCAGGCATCAATGCAGTCCTTGCCCAAGCAGTCTTTAGTGAGCACAGCTCATTCTTAGGTTCCTACCAGGATATGTTAACAATGGCTGTGCCCTCAGGGCAGCCAGCAGTCCCCAGCTCCGTTTGTTTCCTTACTCACTGTTTTCATTCAGGTTCTTCTTCTAGTTGGTATTCAATCCACTTTTTTATCCTTTCCTTCAAAGCTCAGGGTTCCAGGATCATCTTCTGTATTGGTTTCAACTGGTTTCTCATTGCTTTGTTGCAGAGGATCTGTGTAGCTTGTCTGCCTATTCTGCCATCTTGTCAGAACTCCTCATTCATAATTTTTAAAAAATCCTCTTAGTAAAGTAAGAATAGACAGGAACTTAATTCATCCAAGAAAGGATATCTACAGAAAATCTACAACAGATATCACATGTTAAACTATCTCTTTGAGATGAAAATAAGACAAAGATGTCTGCTAACATCATTCTATTCAATGTTGTAGTGAGTTCCCAAGCAGTGCAATAAATAATAAAAAGAAATTGAAATTATAAAGGAGTAAATAAAACTCATTATTCACAGATGAATGTTACATAGAAAAACCAAGGGAATCTATAGACAAATTATTCAAATTACTAAGTGAGATTTGCAAGGTTGCTGAATATAGGCAAATATACTAAAAATTGTATTTCTGTATTCAAGAAACAAATAAATATCATTTTAAGAATATCAAACAGTCAGGAATAAATTTAACAACAGACTACACAGAGAAAATTATAAAACTTCATTGTGACATTTTTTAAAGTCTAGAGAAGTGAAGAGCTACAGAATGCCTGTGAATTGGATTTGCTACCATAATATAAATCCTTTCCAAATTGATTTAGTGATTTAAAGTAGACTTAATCACACTCTCAACAGGTTTTCTTTCTTTCTTTCTTTCTTTTAATGTGTTTGCTTGTTTTAGTGGAACTTGATAAGCTACCTCTAGAATATATATGGAATTTAAAAAATGCTACAAATAGTTGCTGGAAGATTGAGTCTCCTTTAAATCACTAAATCAATTTGGGAAGGATTTATTTATGGTAGTAAGTTCAATTCATGGGCGCTACAATTATCTAGACTTTAAAAAATGTCTCACAATGAAGTTTTATAATTTTCTCTGTGTAGTCTGTTATAAATTTATTCCTGACTGTTTGATATTTTTAAAAATTTTTTTATTTGTTTCTTGAATACAGAAATGCAATTTTTAGTTTATTCACCTGTATATATACCTATAACTACAAATAGTTCTTTGGAAGATGGAAGAAGAGTTGATGCTTTTGAGTTGTGGTGCTGGGAAGGAATGCTGAGAGTACCATGGACTGCTAAAAGATCTTACAAATCTGTCCTGGAGGAAGTGCAGCTGGAATGCTACTTGGAGGCAAGAATGGCCAGACTTCATCTCACCTACTTTGGTTATGTTGTCAGAAGGGACTATTCCCTGGAAAAGGATGTCATGCTTGGTAAGGTGGATGGTGAATGAAGGAGGGGAAGGCCCTCAAGGAGGTGGATTGACACAGTGGCTGCGGCGATGGCCTCAAGTATAGCAAGGATTGTGGAGCTGGCACAAACCAGGCAGTGTTTCGTTCTGCTGTGCATAGGGTCATTATGAGTTGGAAATGACTCAAAGGCACCTAACAACAACACAAATAGTTATATCCTTGAATTAGGCAGGAAGACTTGCTGTATAAAATATCAAGTCATAATTTAAAACTATGTAATGAAAATAATGTGGTATTGGTTGACAAGTAATCCAATAATGTATAATAAAAAGTTTACAAATGAATTCACACACACACCTATACACAGTGTATTTTCCTGCAAATAACATGCCACATAAATAATGCACTCTCATAACAAGCATAGCACATACAGGAAACTGATACACACGGGGTTGCATGGTTTGCAAAAAAAAAAAAAGTAGAACACATGCTAATTGTGTGGAAACACAGTATATGTGTGTGTATGTATAAATGTGTGTGTGTGTGTGTATACATATGTTGTTGTTGTTAGGTGCCATTAGTCAGATCCAACTCATAGCATCCCTGCATCCAACAGAACGAAACAGTGCCCAGTCCTGTGCCATCCTCACAATCTTTGCTATGCTTGAGCACATCATTGCAGCCACTGCATCAGTCCATCTAGTTGAGGGTCTTGCCCTTTTTCACTGACCCTCATCCTTACCAAGTCTGATAACCTTCACCAGGAAATGGCCCCTTCTGACAATATGACCAAAGTACGTGAGAAGAAGTCTGACTATTCTCACACCTAGGGAGCATTCCGGCTGTACCTCTTCCAAGACCGATTTGTTCTTTCTTCTGGCAGTCCATGGTATTTTCAGTATTCTTCACCACCACTACAATTCAAATGCATCACTTCTATTTCTGTCTTCCTTATTAATTTTACAGCTTCATATGTCTATGAGGCTATTGAAAATACCATGGCTTGGGTCAGGCACACCTTAGTTTTCAAAGTGACATCTTTGCTCTTTAACACTTTAAAGAGGTCTTTTGCAGCAGATTTGCCCAGTGCAACATAGTGTCTGATTTCTTGACTGCTGCTTCCATGGTTGTTTATAGTGGTTCCAAGTAAAATGAAACCTCTGACAATTTCAGTCTTTTCTCCATTTATCATTATATTGCTTACTGGTCTAGTTGTGAGGATTTTTGTTTTCCTTATGTTGAGGCACAATCCATACTGTAGGCTATAGTCTTTGATGTTCATCAGTAAGTGCTTGCTCCAAGTCTTCTTCACTGTCAGCAAGCAAGGTTGGTCCATCTGCATATCTCAGATTGTTCACGAGTCTTTCTCCAACCCTGATGCCATGTTCTTCTTCATACAGTACAGCTTCTCAGATTATTTGCTCAGTATCCAGATTGAATAAGTATGGTGAAAGGATACAACCCTGATGCACACTTTTCCTGATTTTAAACCATGCAGTATCCCTTTGTTCTATTAGAACAAGTGTCTCTTTGTCTATGTGCAGGTTCCTCATGAGCACGATTAAGTGTTTTGAAATTCCCATACTTCTCAGTGTTATCTATAATGTATTATGATCTACACAGTTAAATGCCTTTGCATAGTCAATAAAACACAAGTAATCATTTTCTGGTATTCTTTGCTTTCAGCCAACATCCATCTGACATCAGAAATGATATCCCTCATTCCATGCCCTCTTCTGAATCTGGCTTGAATTACTGGCAGTTCCCTGTCAATATATTACTGTAACTGCTTTTGAATTATCTTCAGTAAAATTTTACTTGCATGTAATATTAATGATATTGTTCAATAATCTCCACATTCTGTTTGATCATCTCTCTTTGGAATGAGCATAAATATGGATCTTTTTAGTTAGATAGTGTGGTGGTTAAGTTTGTGTGTCAACTTGGCTAGGCTTGGTTAAGTGGCTGGACAGCTGGATGTAGTACTCCCCATGATGAGACTGGTAATCAACTCCATGGTGGAATCTACTGTGAGCAGCTGAGTAGCTGCCTGTGGTCTGCTTCCCATATATAAGAAGCAGGTTTGGGTATGGTCTCTAGCTTATGGCACACTTGGACCCTGCATGTAGCCGTGTTGTTGTTCAGCAGCCTGCTATGCTCTGCCGACCTTGGGACTTATCATGCCACGTGGTTTGGTAACATCGGGACTGTGCCATTTTACTTGTCAACCTTGGGCTTGGGAGCCTCAGCAGCCAGCAGCTGTCTGAGTGAAGAAAAGCCTCTAGCTTCAGTGGGCCAGGAGCTGGAGGCAGAGCTGAAGCCCAAGGCTGAGGGGCTTTCATCCAGTCCCTCGAGCTTGCACTTTGAACTTGGACTTTGAGGACTTTGATGTTATTGCTATGTGCTGTCGAGTCAGACCCGACTCATAGCAACCCCTCCTTGGGTTTCTGAGGCAGTATCACTATGGAAGTAGATTGCCCCATCTTCCTGCTGAGGAGTTGCTGGTGGGTTTGAACCGCCAGCCTTCTGGTTAGCAGTCAAGTGCCTTAGGCACTATGCTACCAGGACTTAAAGCCTTTAAATTTTAAGAATAAACTCCTGTTTGTTAAGGCCATCCCATTTGTGGTATATTCTTGTGAGAGCAGCACTAGGTTACCAGAACAATTGGCCAGGTAGCTGTCTTCCAAATTTCTTGACATGAACAAATGTGCACCTCCAATGTTTCATCTGTTTGTTGAAACATCTCAATGGGTATTCTGTCAATTCCTGGAGCCTTGTTTTTCCACCATTTCTTTCAGTGAGCTTGGACTTCTTCCTTCAGTACCATTGGTTCTTCATCATATGCCATCTCCTAAATGGTTGAACATCAACCAATTCTTTTCGTACAAAGCCTCTGTGTATTTTTTCCATCTTCTTTTGATGCTTCTTGCATCATTCAATATTTTGCCCATAGAATCTTTCAATATTGCAGCTCAAGCATTGAGTTTCTTCTTCAGTTATTTAAGCTCAACAAATGTTGAGTGTGTTTTTCCCTTTTGGCTTTCCAATTCCAGATCTTTGCACATTTCATTGTAATACTTTAGTTTGTATTCTTCACTCACCTTCCTGTTCAGCTCTTTTATTTCACCATTTCTTCCATTTACTTCACTTAATCTCCATTCAAGAGCAAGCTTCAGAGTCTTTTTTGACATCCATTTTGGTCTTTTTTTTTTCCTTTACTGGCTTTCTTCATGTATAATGTTCTTGTCATCCTACAACTCATCTGGTCTTTGGTCAATGATGTTCAATGCATCAAATATATTCTTCAGATGGTGTATAAATTCTGGTGGAATTTAGTTAAGATCATATTTTGGCTCTCATGGACTTGTTTTAATTTTCTTCAATTTCCACTTGGGCTTGCATATAGCAATTGATGGTCTGTACACACACACACACATATACATATATACCTACATGCATTATATGTATACATACACACATAAATATATGTATATTATATACTCTTATATGTATACATGTATATAAAGATGTGTGTGTGTGTGTGTGTGTGTGTATAGCCACTGATTCGCGATAGAGATTGCATTTCAAACCAGTGGGGCAAAGGTGGATTTTTTAAATAAACAGTATTGGGACAATTAGCTACTTAAACAAACAACAACAACAAAAAAAGAAAATATACCTTTGCCTAACAACATATACTTCAAACCCACCAGCTACTCCTTGGAAGGAAGATGGGGCAATCTACTTCCATAGTGATACTGCCTTGGAAACCCTAGGAGGGGTCGCTATGAGTCGGGTCTGACTCAATGGCACATAACAACAACAACAACAACAACAACAACAACATATACAATGAAAACTAGAAGTCAGAACCTGTCAAAAACAGAAAATTTGTAAGTCTTGGAAAAACAAAATAGTCTCATTGAGTTCTGGCTCTCAAAGGACTTGCTGTTCAAAAATTAATAATCAGATTATGGACATAAATGTAAATTTCAATATTTGGGTTCAAATAAGGTCCTAACTCATTTTATTTTCTTTTCTCTTGAGAATGTGTTCTATTTTCTTGTTATGTTGGGTAATTTTTGGATTGTATCCTGGACCTTATAATATTAATATAGAGTCTGAAATTTTGAATTCTATTTTTTTTCTATGAGTATTATTTCCTTTGTTTTAGTAGGTAGTTTATTTGGCTGGACTCGAACTGCAAACTGCTTTTTGAGTGACAATTTCAGTCTCTTCATGTCTTTTGTCTTTAGCAGGGTTACTCTGAGGCTGTTTCATAGATGTGTCATTCAGCCATCAGTCAGTCGCATGGGAAAGCAGAATTTGGGGATCCTTTGTCTGGTTTTATCACTTATGAGATTTCCTGACTTTCTTCAGCATCCACACCACACTGCTGGCTTTATTTTTCTGGTCCCCATGCCAAAAAAATCACTGCAAGTTATTCCACGTCAATCTTCTTCACCCATCACTGTTCTTGCTGTGTAGACTGCAGATATCCAAAGATTAAAAGCCTTGGAAATAGGAGCTTATTTATAAAGCTCCAAACTACCTCTCTTCCAAAGAATGTAAACTTCCCATCAGAATCACTCTCCAGTTCCTTCAGGTGGTCGCTTTTGCTTTTTTTTGTACTATGTCCAGGTTTTATAGTTGTTTTCTGCAGAATATGGGAAAATGCCATTTAGTAGATCTTAGTTCATGTTTACCAGAAGTGGAAAACATGAAGAGCTAAATGTGAAAGTAAAAGCTTCTAGAAAGGACTGTTGGGGAAAATCTTCATAACCTTCAAGTAGGGAGAGATTTCTTAAACAAAACAGAGTAGCACAAAGGAAATAATTGATAAACTTAACACATTAAACTTAAGAATTCCATCTATCAAAATACATCATGAAAAAGACTGAAAAGACTTATATAAAACTGTGGTAAAATTTATTCAATAAAAGATTAATATCCACACTATATAAAGTATTTCTAATATCAGTGAGGAAATCCAGAATAATCAATATAAAAATGGGCAAAGAAACTTGAACCAACATATCACAAAAAGATTCTCCAAAGGCTGATGAATGTATGAAAACATGCTTAATTGCTTTAGTAGTCAGAAAACTACAAAATAAAAGCATAGATATAGTACAGCGATATGACTCCAATGCCATGATATTAGCAAAAATTAAAGTTTGACACTAGCAAATGTTAACAAGGATATAAAGCACCAGTAATTCTTACACAGTACTGAAGAAATTGTGAATGGGTACATCCACTTTGGAATAGTTTAGTATCATCCACTGAAGTTGAAGATAATCATACCCAATTTCTCAGCAGTTCCACGCCTAGGAATATACATCACAGATATGAATGTTTATGTTTATAAAGATAGATGTACAAGCATGTTCAAAACAGCATTATTCATAATTGTTCCAAGTTGGAAGCAACCCAAATGTCCATCAATAGCAGAATGGATAAATAAGTTGAATTACATTTATCCAGTAGGATTCTATTCAGCAACGAATGTAAATAAAAGCCAGGTACAGAAAACAACATGAATGAATCTTATAAACATACTGTCGAGGGGAAAAGTAAGTTCCAAAATATATATATGTAGCATGATTCAATTTATATAAAGTTAAAAAACAGGCAAAACTAACAGTTTTGTATATAAGTGTGTATTCTAAAGAAGCATACACATGTTACAAAACTATAAGGAAATAATCACTAAAAATTTATGATACCCTTTGTGTTTAAAAAGGATAAATGAAGATTTGTGATGTTCCTTTTCTTGTTCTGGATGGTAATCACAAAGTGTTAGATTTATAATTATTTGTTAAACAACAATAAAAATATTTTGTACAGGGGATTACAGAGCTAGAAAAACTGCAAACTCCAGGCCCTATTTAAAAAAGGAGTCTCTAGGAAAACCCCAAAACAAGGACACTAGAGGAAATGTAACCACTCACACTACAGATATAGCAAACAGTAAACACAGCCTAACTCCTTGCCAGATAAGCATAAAACCTCACTACCTTAGTTCCTTTTACCCAATACATCATGTCTGGCTTTCAACAAAAAATTACAAGGTATGCTAAAAGTCAAAAAACACAGTCTGAGAAAAGAAAGTATTCAGATACAGCAGGGATTTTGAAATTATCAGATCAAGAATTTAAAATAGCTACAGAAGACTGGTCAATCTACTTCTGTAGGGATACCTCCTCGGAAACCCAAGGAGGGGTCATTATGAGTCGGATTTGACTCGACAGCAGTGAGTTTGAATATGAATAAAATGCTACAGTCTCTAATGGCAAAAGTGGACAATGTATAAGAACAAACTGGTAATGTAGGCAAAGAGATAGTCTAAGAAAAAACAAAAGCGAATGCTAGAATAAAATACTGTAACAGAAATGAAGGATGCATTTGATGGACCAAGGAAAGAATAGCCAAGGAAAGAATCAGTGAGCATAAAGACCCATCAAAAAAAAAAAAAAAAAAATCTCAAACTGAAGAGGAAAAAAGAATTTTTAAAAATGGAACAGAATATCCAGAAACTGTGAAACAATTACAAAAGGTATAACATACACATAATGGGAAATCCAGAGGGAGAAGAAAGAGAAAAAAGAACAAAAGAAGTATTTGAAGTAATAATTTGAAGCAATAATGGCTGAGAATTTTCCAAAATTAATGACAAACACCAAACCACCAATCCAGAAGGTTCAGAAAATACCAAGCAGGACAAATATCAAAATATCTACACCTAGGCATATTTCATGAACAGGAAGAATAAATGTAAAAAGATGGGGAAAAATATGTCATATAAATAAAATCAAAAGACATTTGGTGCAACTAGATTAACACTAGACAAAATCAATTCTAAGGCAAAAAGCAACTAGAGTAATACTAGACAAAATCAACTCTAAGGCAAAAAGCAGTACAAAGACATTTCACAATGATTAATTTTTTAGTGGTTGCCCTGGAGTTTGCAGCATACATTTATCATTAATCTAAGTCCACTTTGAAATAATGTGTGTTTGTACTTTCACATATAATGCACCTATGTAATAAAATGTATTCCCATATAACGCACGTAACATGCACAGGAAGCTAATGTGCAAGGGGATTGCCTGGTTTTCAAAAATTGTATAACTCATGTGTGGTTTGTGTAAAAATATGGTATATTGCTTCATGGGTAGTGCAGGTATAATACCTTACAACAGTATTGCCAATTTCTCCCTTCCATCCCTTATTACATTGCTGCTGTTCATTTTATTTATCCATAAATTATAAGCACCCAAAGTATTGTTGATAAGGAGCTCTGGTGGTGTAGTGGATAAGGCACTTGGCTGATAACCAGAAGGTCAGCAATTCAAACCCACCAGCCACTCCACAGAAGGAAGATGGGGTGATCTACTTCCGTAAAGATTTATAGCCTCAGAAACCCAATAGGAATTGCTATGAGTCAGAATTGACTCAAAGGCAGTGAGTTTTGGCTTTTATTGTTGATGTTATTGTTTTGAACAAACTGTTATCTATGTATGATCAATTTGTTGTTGAATGTTGTTGAGTTTTCTCTGCTTACACAATAACCTGGGGTCAAGAGTACAAATTCTAGTTGAAGTTCTGCAATTTAATGCTACAAATTTAACATTGGGTAAGTCACTTAAGCTTGATAGTTCCTATGTTCTTTTTTCTTTTCTCACTTGATTGGTTGGTTTTAAGAATCTCTAAGGGTCCTTCTAGCTTAAGAGTCTCTAATTGTATAGCAGTGTATAGCATTTTTACATTCACTTTAAAGAATGCCATGCAGTAGCTTGGGAAATTTAGCGATAAGCAATTCAATGAATATGCTTTTTAATTTCTATTATCCTAATTCCATGAACTATTTAAAAATAGAGCAATAAAAAATCAACTAGGATCTGGAGACCTATAAAACAATACTCTTCACTTTTCTAATAGCACTTATTCAAAGAGAAGAACATATTTTAATAGCTTTTGAACTGGATTCTTGTGAAACCCATTCTCATCTCCCAGTAATAAGTTAGGTATTTTTAGTAACTGTATTAACTCCTTCATTCATAATCCAGAGAAAATTGAAATAGTAATTTATAACTTTTGCATTATTGGCCATAACTTTTTCATTTCTTTTCTTTTGATCACCCAGATAATCTACAGAATCCATTCTTGGATCACTGATATTCTCATTCAACATGAACTAGCAAAGCAATTTCATTCTTTCCCAAGGTTTCAGTTACCACTTTTATACTGGTTACTCCTAAATATCTCTAGTTCTGTCTTTCTGAGTTCCAGATTTATACATCTAATAACCAACTGATTCTTTAGCATCTCAAATTCTACATGCTTCAAATTTAATCTATCATATTTTCTCACAAACCTGCTTCTCCTCTTCTCTGCAATATCTTGATCATTAACACCATCAACTGTCAGAATAGGGATCATAGAGAGCCAAACTGGTTAGCACCAGTGCCTTATTTTTAGTTTGAAAACCAATCAAGGGGATCAGGATCATGAAGAAGCAGAGAATGAGTGAAAATCATTGGGAGATTTCAGAGCCAATCCAGGTAAAATAGGAACATCAAATCTGGTGAGCAAGGGTTTAGCTGAAATTGGGAGATGAAGTCAAGAGTCAGGTCAATGGTCAGAGAAAAAAAATGGCATTAATAGGAAAAAAGACAGGAGTTAAGTAAGAAGGTCTCCAATGATGGAGTATCTACAGCTTGCTTCTATTGTTTGTTAGCTACGTGGTGACACTCATATTACCTCCATGGATATGCCTTGCTCTCTCATTCCTCTGTGTTTTTGTATATGCTGTTTATGATTCTTGAAGTGTCCACATTCTTTTCTTTGTCCACAAATTTCTTCTAATCATTCAAAATTCAGCTCAAATTTCTCCTCTGTGAAATCTTACCTAATACTCTAAACAATATTAGTCACTTTCTGCACTAACATCCTTTTCATACATAACTTTTGTTTGTCATCTCTACATTTTTTTCTGCTTATGTTTTTTCTTTTAATTTTTTTTTTTTTAAATAAAACTAGTTTGACATTAAATTGTGGCTTCTGGTTTCCAGAAACAGTATATTGAATTAGTCAGATTTCTTCTCTAGCAAAAAATAATGAAAAATATTATATAACATAAATCTACCTATTTAAAATATAACCTTAGAAGTATAAAAAAAATCTGAACAGAGAGCAATAACTACAAATTATTGGGTGAAAGTAGGTAATCAGAGTCATAATCAGAATATCTACCATCAAAGGTACTAATATCCTAACAGCATTTGTTATACCCACACTTGGCTTTCAGTTTCACATTCACACAGAACAAGAGGAACAGAAGCTAAAGCCTAGTATCTATCTAAGGTCTTAAAGGAGATAATCCCAAGAGTATTAACCTGAGACACTAAAGGAAGTCACACTCAGTATAAAGATGAGCCATACATAACATCCTTTATCCTAAGCCCAGCAGATTTTAAAGGAAAACAAAAAGGAAACATAAAAAATAAATACAGAGATGTGGCGTCCACTGACCAGCTCTTACATAGATTTTCACCTAAATATACATGATCTAAAACTCAGAGGTCAAGGAATAGCAACCTATGAAATCGGTTTGAGGTGGTTGCAACTGTTAGTACCCTTAACTTTCTTAGAAGGAAGTATAAATGCTTTCTGATGGAGGGCACATCCAAACTTAATAATTTTTCAGGGGCAATGACAAGCAGGAAGTCCATGATAACCAGATATCCAAAGCAAGGGGACAACACAAATGAAAATGAAAAGAAATAAAAATAACAAAAACAGAATTGTATAATTGTCAAAGAATGGAATTATACACACATATTTTGAAACAACTATAGTTTCATGATTTAAAAAATAAATAAAAACTTGAAAATAATATCTAGGGAAACATGGAACAATGAAAAGTAGTATAGTCCATTTGGAAAAAAAGAATTTCTAGACAAAAATAAATGCAATATGCAAAGTTTAAAACTCAATGAATATATCATAAGACAGAAAAATCTGAAAATCAGCCAAAGAAAAAGGACAGATTGCCTTCAAAGGACTGGCAATTACACACAACTGTCTTCTCAATTACAACATTCAAAGTCAGAAAACATGTTCAGAACATTGATGTCTCAATGAGGTAAAAGGCAATGGGTATCAATCTAGAATATTATATCCAGTGAACATATATTTCATGAACAAAAGTAAAATAAAGACACTTTCAGATAAATAAAAACTGAATGAGTTCAAGGGGTCATTAAGATAATGTCAACTTGGCTGGGCCTGATTGAGTGGTTGGGCAGTTGGATGTAGTTATTCTCCATGGTAAGATTGGTAATTAACTCCATGGTAGAATCCACTGGAGCAGCTGAGTAACTGCTTTAGGAATGTGGGCTACTTCCAGTATGTAAGAAGCAACTTTGAGGAAGGTCTCCTGTTTATGGCATGCTTGAATCCTGCCTGTACCTGAGTCGTTGTTCAGCAGCCTGCCATGTTGCTCTATCTTGGGACTTTTAATGGATTTGAATCAATGGCCTGCTGTGTGGTTTGGTAATACAGGGACTGTGCCTTTACACTTGTCGACCTTGGTTTTGTCAGCCTCAGCAGCCAGTAGCTGCTTGAATGATGAGATGCTTCTAGCTTCAGTGGGCCAGGAGCAAAAGGTAGAGCTGAAGTCCTAGGTTAAAGGGCTTTCACCCAGCCCCTAGAGGCTTGCACTTTGACTCAGACTTCTAGCCTCTAGAACTGTAAGAAAATAAGCTCCTGTTTGCTGATGCCATCTTATTTGTGGTATATTCCTATCAGAGCAGCACTAGGTAACCAAAACAGTTTATCATAAACTCACCCTTACTAAAGAGAAATCTATAGGAGATACTCAGGCAGAAGATAAGTGATCCCAGATGCAAATTTTGTGATACAGAAAAGAATTAATAACAACAACAACAAAAAAGTAGATGTGAGTGAGCATTAACTGAATGCAATATTAATGTTATTTAGTGGTTTTTTAAAAAAGTTATGGGATGTTTAAAAGTTATGGGATGTGAATGAAGTTAGAATGTTCTAAGGTCCATATATTATTCAAGAAAAGAATAAAGGTTTGAGTTGCCTTTGTATATTTATAATTTAGCCACTAGTGTTGTAATTTCTAGAGTAACCAGTAAAATAAGAGAATTAGAATGTATAGCTTCAAATTTGACAGAAAGGAAAAAATGGAATGATAGGGAATTCTTAGCTAACCAAAAACTACAAAAAAAAAAAAAGAGAGAGAGAGAAAAATATGCAAATTGGTGAGACAAGCTGTTGTTTGTTGTTATGTGCCATTGAGTCAGCCCAACTCACAGCGACCCCTCGAGTTTCCAAGGCGGTATCACTACCGAAGTAGATTGTTCAACCTTCCTTCTGAGGAGTGAGACAAGCAGAATACACAAAATAAAATGGTAGATTTAAATCTAAATGTCTGAATAATTATATTAAATGTGAACAGACTAAATTTGCTGGTGAAACAAAACTCACTAAGAGTGCCATAACGCAAAAATGCAACCACTGCCATGGAGTCGGATTGGACTCATAGCTACCATTCCTTGGGTTTCCTATGGAAGTAGATTGCTCAACCTTCCTTCCGAGGAGTGGCTGGTGGGTTTGACCTGCCAGCCTTCTGGTTAGCAGTCAAATGCCTTAGGCACTCTGCCACCAGAGCTCCTCAAGAGTGCCACATTGCATTTTAAAAGCTAAACTATTCTATATATGTATGTACACAAACACACATACACATATCAATCAATGAGGATACAGGAGGAATAAAAGTAAAAGGTTAAAAACATGTATCATGCAAATAAATACAAAAGATATTTGGTGCAACTAGATTAATTTCAGACAAAATTGACTTTAAAGTAAAAAGTATTGCAAGAAATAAGGAAGGAGAATGAATAACGATAAAAACTTAATTCATGAGTGCTAAAGGGGCAGGGAAGCTGCATCTTCTGACCTCCTCTAACACCACAAGAGGAAGACAGAATCACCATCAGTAGCCCCAAGCCTATTCCTGTGAGGCCAGACATGCTACCTTCCTCCAGCCCTTTCACCAACCCTGACACCAACTGTTCCTCCCACAGCACCCACCACCTCTCTTCTGGGTTTGATAATTCACTGCAGTGGCCACACAGAAGTCACAGATTATGGGGTTTATTAGGGAAGCAGCAGGCTACAATTCAAGTTCAGGAACACTCTCAGTCTCTTTCAGTTGGCCGTCTCTCTCAGCCAGCAGTCTCTCTCAGTAGCATGTCTCTTCTCAGCAGTGTATCTTTCTCACATTTCTCTCTCAGCAGTGCATTTCTTTTACATCTCTCTCTCAGCAAGCACCTTGCTCTCAGCCAGCAATCAGAGAGACATATTTCTGCCTCTAAAAGGGCTCCTTTTGAGCCTGACAGAATGGTCAAAATCAACCAATCCCAAGAGTTGTAATCTCAGAACTGAAAGCCAGTGTGCTATGTTAAGTTTGTCTTGGCCATTTGTTAACTACAAAATAATGGAACATGTGTTTACAGCAACTTATTTTATTCTGATCTCATTAACATACTATGCTAGGACTTCATTATAATTTGAAATGTTTTGCATCTATGTTCATGAATGAAATTAGTCTGAGTTATTCCTTATTCATTCTGTTATAAACTATATTGTAAAGCATTCCTTCTTTTTCTGTGTGAAATAGTTTGTGTAAGAATGGAATTATTTCTTTCTTGAATATTTGGATTATTTACCTTGTGAAACCATCTGGGTCTGGAATTTTCTCTTGAGGAAAGATGTTTATTACTGTTTTAATTCCTTAAAGATTATAAGACTATTATAGTTTTCTGTTTCTTTTCATCTTGGTATATTTCCCTAAACATTTATCCATTTTATAAATGTTCTCAAATGTATTGGTGTAAAGTTGTTAATATTATATTTTTAGCTCTGATGGCATAGTGCCTAAGGCATTTGACTGCTAACCAGAAGGCTGGTGATTCAAACCACTCCTTGGAAGGAGATACCACCTCAGAACCCCAAGGAGGGGTTGCTATGAGTTAGATTCAACTTGACAGCAATGAGTATAGTTTCTTTTTTAATATATATGTTTATTATGTAGCATCTTTTGTGATAGTTCCTTTCTTATTCCAATATTGTTTATTTCTGTCTTCTATATTTTTGATCAACTTCACAAGAGATTTGGCAATTTTATTAGGGTTATTCCTCGGAAGGAAGGTTGGGCAATCCTACTTCCGTAGTGATACTGCCTCGGAAACCCAAGAAGGGGTCGCTATGAGTCGGGTTTGACTCGACGGCACATAACAACAACAAAAATTAGGGTTATTGAAGAACCAACTTTTAGCTATCTTGATCCTTCCAACTGAATGTTTGATTTCTGTTTCATTTAATTATTGTTCCCCAGAAGGCTGGTGGTTCAAACCCACCAGCCACTCCTGGGAAGGAAGGTTGGGCAATCTACTTCCGTAGTGATATCACCTCAGAAACCCAAGGAAGGCTCACTATGAGTCAGGTCTGACTTGATGACATATAACAACAACAACAGCAATATTTATTACTTCAATTTTCCTTTTTTGTGTGTGTTAATTTTGCTTTTACTTCTTTAACTTCTTTGATAGATACTAAGCTCATTTATCTTCAGCTTTTCTTATTTTCTAGTATGTTAATACAAAGACACTTTTTCCTTTATTTTTTGGCTACATCCATTAGTTTTAATATGTGATATTTTTATGTTTATTGAATTCAGAATTTACTTTTCATTATAATTTCTTATTTGACATATGAGTTATTTAGAATTATACTTCAAATTTTGAAAAATAGGAGAATTTTCTACCTAATTTTTTGTTATTGCTTTTCCTTTTAAATAAATTTATGACCAGAGTATTATTTCAGTCCTTTGAAATATTTTTATTCTTGCCTTGTAGTCTCTGTAAATGTTCTGTGTGTTCTGGAAAATAATGGTTTTTGCAGTTAGTAATGTTGTTGTTGTTGTTGTGCCGTCGAGTCAGACCTGACTCATAGCAACCTCTCCTTGGGTTTCCGAGGCAGTATCACTACGGAAGTAGATTGCCCCATCTTCCTTCCAAGGAGTGGCTGGTGGGTTTGAACCACCAGCCTTCTGGTTAGCAGTCCAGAGCCTTAGCCACTATGCTACCAGAGCTCCCACAGTTAGTAATAGCATTAAAAAAAAAAAAAAAACTACTGCCACCAAGTTGATTCTGACTCACAGTGACCCCCGTTGGGTTTTCATGGTGGTAAATCTGTATGGAAGTACATCACCCCATCTTCCTTTGGCAGATGGTGGTTTGAACCGCCAACCTTCTGGTTAGCAGTCAAATGCCTTAGGCACTGTGCCACCAGAGCTGCTTAATAGTGTTCAATAAAAACAAAAACTCAAACTCATTGCTGTGGAGTCAGATTCAATTTATAGCAACCCCTCATTGGCAGTATCACTATGGAAATAGGTTGCCCAATTTTTCTTCTGAGTGACTGGTGAGTTTGAACTGCCAACCTTCTGGTTAGCAGTCAGATGTGTTAGGCACTATGCCATCAGAGCTCCTGATAGTGTTCAATAGATGTCCATAAATAAAGTTTGTTAAATGTATTGCTCAGTCTTTTATATTTTAACTGCTGTTTGTCTGCTTGTTTTGTTTTGCTTTTTGTCTGGCTGTTTCTATCAATCGCTGAGAAAAAGTATATTAAAATTTTCCTCAATAATTGTGAAATTATCTGTTTCTCCTCATAGTTCTGTGAAGTTTTGCTTTATACATTTTTTATAATGAAGTGCATACAAATTTGCATCATCATCTCTTCCTCATTGTGCTGTAGTAAATTACCTGGTATGGGTTTTCTAGCCATAAGTCTTTGTAAACTCTGTGGTGGAATTTGCTGTGAGCAACTGAGGAGCTCCCGATTGTAAAAGTTATTCACCTGGTGTATTTCTGTTGGGACTGGCACAAAGCAATGTTCTGGAAGGTTTGCTCTCTCTCAGGTGCTTAGAATTCTGATGTTATGATTGGCTAGTTTGGCCACTCTGCTAGGCTCAAAAGGAGACCTCCTAGAGGCAGAAGTTTCTCTCTGACTGCTGGCTGAGAAGGATGTGCTGCTGAGAGAAACGTGCTCCTGAGAGACACACGCTGCTGGGAAAGAGACACAAGAGACATGCATTGCTGAGAGAGATACTGAGGGCCACGCACTGCTGGGAGAAAGACTGTGAGAGACTGTGGACTGAGAGACTGCAGGCTGAGGGAGACTGAGCAAAGAGGTGGTGGGTGCCATGGGAAGAACAGTTGGTGTCAAGATTAGTAAGAGGCCTGAAGTGTAGCAGCATGTCTAGCCCCATAAGAACAGGCCGTGGGCTGCTGACAGTGCTTCTGTCTTCCTCTTGTGTAGTTAGAGAAGGTCAGAAGATGCCGCCTCCCTGCCCCTTTAGCAATTTCCTAGTCTCTGCTATAATTTTTTGTTTTATTTTTTTTTCTTGCTCTTTTTTTTTTTCTTTTTATTTCTGTTTTTCTTTGCTTGTTTGTCAGCTTTTGGCTTAAATATAATTAGGAAAAATTCTGAATCTTATGGTTGCCTAGTCTTTCAAAGATATGGACAGTGATTTCAAGACTCTCCTGGTTAGCTGGAGTCCATTTAATCTGCTTGATCTGTGGAGAGTGATCTGTTAGAATACTGGGGATACATGGACATATCCTCTGCTTTTCCACTTTCTAAGAAACAGATTGATTATATACAGCTTCCCCAGCTGGCTTTGCCCTTTCTTCACTTTACCTCTCCCACAATTCTTGAAGAGGATAAGCCCTTTAGCCAGCCTCTGCTAGAGAAAGGATAGAAAAAAATGCCAATATATTATTCTAGATTTTAGGTGATTATGGAGGAGTTATAGATTATTTTAAGTGTCACAGTAAACCAAATTCAGCAATATATTAAAATGATAATATATTATGACTAAGTCAGATTTAACCAGGAATGCAAGGTTGGTTTAACATTTAAAGAATCAACTAACGTTACTTTCTGTATTAGCAGGTTAATAGAGGAAAAATTGTAAAATCATCCAAACAGATGCAGGAAAAGCAACTGATTAAATTTAATACCATCCTTAAAAACTGTAAGCAAACTAGGGCTTTCTTAATCAGCTAAAGTGTAACTACTAAACATACAAAAATAATCATTTTTAACAAATGTTTTAAAACTTCCCTTTTGAGATAATGAACAAGAAAGAGATGCCTGCTGTCACCACTGCTATCCGTCGTGGAATACAAAATCTTAGCCTATATTTAGAAAAGGAAAAACAAAACTAACATTATGTGCAGATAAAATAATTGTGTATGTATTAAATAAAAAGAATTTAGAGATAAAATACACCTATTCCTCACTTATTGATTATCTTGTTATCCAACATTCTATATTTATCACCATACTAAAATATCTCTTTTCTGACTATTTTGCACATTAATGATGTATGTCTGGCAGTACAAATGCTGAGATGTGAGATGAGAGTAACACAGGTTCTGATGGTTAAGGTTATGTGTCAACTTGGCTGGGCCATGATTCTGAGTGGTTGAGCAGTTATATAATGATGTAGTCATCCTCCATTATGCCTAATGCCAATTTTTGCATAACCTAGCCTTTGGAAAACAATCAAGTCAATAAGTGAAGAGTGAGTGTATCAGAATAAAAAAGAACATTTAGCAAGATCACTGAAAACTAAATCATTGTAAAAATCTATTGTATTCTTACATGTCTTAGTTTCTTATTTCTGCCCTAACAAATTACCACAAAACATGTGGCTCCAGACCACATAAATTTATTTTCTTAAGGTTTAGTAGGCTAAAAGTCCAAATTCAAATTGTTGGAAGGTCCATTATTTCTCCCAAAAAGCCTTTGGGAGAGGGAACTTCCTTGCCTCTTCCAGCTCTGATAGCCCCAGCTGTTCTTTAAATTGCAACATAAGTCCAATCTCAACCTCTGTCTTCACTGCACCTCACTGGCTTCCCTCTGTGTCTTATATTTCTTCTTTTCTTTTTATAAGGACACTAGTCGTACTAGGGTAAGACCCATCCTACTCTAGTGTGACCCCTTGTTAATTTATCTGCAAAACACTATTTCCAGATAAGTGCACATTCACAGATATGGAGGATTAAGACTTAAAGAAATCTTTTCTGGGGATACAAATCAATCCATAACACTATATAGGATCAACAAATAAAAATGTAATTTTAATATATACCATTTACAAATAGAATGAGAATGAGTGTGAAAGAATAATGTGAAAGACTTTTAAGGTAAAAACTATAAAAGTTTATTGAAAGACATTGAAAACCTAAACAATTGGAGAGATATTTTTGTGGAATGGGAGATTCCAAAAACAAAGATGTCATTTAACTCTAAATTGATTTCTAGATATCATGCAATCCCACCACAAGCCCCAATAGTTTTTGTTTGATGGAGGAAAAGTGACAACATGATTTGAAATACACAAAATTTCAAGGGTAAAAATAACCAATTCACTAGAGAGTAAGTATGAGGGGGAGAAGGAGGACAAAGACAATGCAGAAGATCTTTGTCTACCAAATATCTAGATATCATAAAGCTATATTAATGAATACCATGTATACCAGTACATGAATAGAAAAATAGAGCAGTGGAACAAAATAGAGAGTCCACATATGGACATTAACATATGGCATAGGGAACAATTCAGAGCAGTGGGGAAAAGATGCACTAATTTGCACCAAGATATCGCATATATGCGTAGAGAGATAGGAAGATATAGATATATAATATCTGTATATAATATATCATGGGACCTCTGGTAGCATAGTGCCTAAAGCATTTGACTGCTAACCAGAAGGCTGTGGTTTAAACCCATCAGCCACTCCTTGGAAGGAAGATTAGACAATCTATGTCCGTAGTGATACTGCCTCAGAATCCCAAGGAGGTGACGCTATGAGTCAGAAGCAACTCAACAGCAGTGAGTTTGGTTTGGTTTTTATAATATATATCACTATATCTTTTAATAACAACACAAATATAAAAACACAAATATCAATCAACAATAGAATGGTAAATGAATCAGTAAACTCTGATACACTTATTCAAAAAAAAAGTTCATACACAGCAAAAAAAAAAAAAAAAAGAATAATTAAAATACTAGGCTACATGAAAGAATATGGATGAATCTACAGAACCAAAATTGAGTAAAAGAAAGCAAGGTAATACTATTTATATAAAAATCAAAAGTAAACAAAATTAAATTGTTTAGAAATGCATGCAAGGTTAGTAAAGAAAAGCAAGGATATGATTGCCATAAAGTCAGTTCAGTGATTCTGTATTGGTAGGAATAAGAGGGGGGGTTATAGTCAAGAATGGTTATAAGGAAGGACTTCTGGTAAGATGGCAGAATAGGCACACAAGCTACACAGACTCTCTCGATAAAGAAAAGAGAAAACAAATGACACAGATTCAGACAATAATCCTGGAGCCCTGAGATTTGAAAGGAAGAATACAGAAGTGAATTAAACATCAACTAGTAGAAGAATCTGAATGAAAACAGTCAATAAGGAAACAAACAGACCTGCAGACTGTCAGCTATCCTGACAGCACAGACAGTTTGAATATTTCCAAGTAGTGCCAGGACCTGAGAACTAACCTGAAAATTGGCCCTGCTTGCCAAGGACTTCATGGACGACTGCACTGGTAGCTGATGACTAAAAAGGGAAGTAGCAAAGGAGACAAACTGTGGACTTTAGGGCTGTCCTGGGAGTGCAGCCATTTTGAATGTTTACAAGTGGTGGCCATTTTGGATATTTAAAACAACAGTGTTCTTGTTCACATTCCAGGGACCTAAGAATAGGCTTTGCTTGCCAAGGACAGCACAGACATACTGGAGGCTGACGACTGGAAAGTTATGGTGCTCCCCTTGGTACTCTTATACCCTACAACCCCTTGATGAACAGAGGTGTGGCCATCCCTCACCTCCACACACCTTCTGGACTGGCATGAATTCCATCCCAATCTGTGGGCTCTGATGGAGCCTAGTGCTCTGTCTCACCCCCCACCCCCAGATTTGTTTGTTTTAAAATTAATTTTTGTTCCTTTTTACTATTATTCTTTCTTTTTCCCTTCCCAGGTTCTAGATTTGGGTTTTTCTTTCTCTTCCCTTTTCCTAGTTCCCACAATTTCTTTCTTGTGTTTCTTCCCATCCTTGTTTCTCTTTTTGCATTTTCCCATTTTTCCCCTCATTATTCTCTCACTCTAGCTCTTGTCTCTTTTTCCCCTATCTCCTGATATTATGGGTTCTTCTTTGCTTTTTTTTGCCTCTTTTTCTATTTTTATTTTCTTTTGTCTTTTTAAGGTATTTCTTTAAATATTTTGTCTCATTTATTGCCTTTTTTTCCCCTTTTCTTTCTCTTTTTGGTGATTATTCCTGTGTTTATATGGAGTGTGTTTTTTTGTCCTAGTTTTTACTTTTTTGTGGTTTATTTTGTATTGTTGTTTCTGTCTAAGTGAGTAGAAAACCACAATTGTGCCCATACAACCCAAACACACCCACACCTCCTGCAGCCCCACCAAATGAGTGAGGGCCACCACTTGCCTCTGCACCAACTGGGCAATGATACATGACAGTCAATACAAACTTGAGTCACCCTTAACTGCTGTTCACAAACAGCTAACAGATCTGTGCACCCACTCTCATTCTCAATAACACGCATCAGGAAAGAGATGGTGAGTGCATAATTGCATCCAAAAAGTGGATAGAGGAGCACAGTACTCTGCTTACTCAGATACATCCAAAGAAAACAAAAATTTTGGGTGAATCACTCCAACATACAATCACCAATTAATATAAATACAACAGAGTCACAATGTCTCAGAAACAACAGGCCATCACAGTACAAACAAAGAAGCAAGATAAAGCAGTAGAAACAAAGGACCAGGATATAGACCCAGACTCATCCCTGAGGAAGAAGCAGATTGGAACTCCCTGATAAAGAATTGAAAAGAATTATATTTAGGTCCGTTGAACAGACTGAGAGACAGATCAAGGAAAACACTGATGAAATTAAGGAAAACACAGGCAAGACCCTAGAACAATTTAGGAAAACAATACAAGAACAAAATGATGAAATAAATGAAAAAATAGAAAAGATACAAAATCTACAGATAGAAATCCATAAGATTAATACTAAATTTTCAGAAATAGATAACACATTGAATGGGCAAAGGTGTAGAATCAAATGAATGGAAGACAGAATTAGTGAGATTGGAGGCAAATACCTCAATACTTCTTCGGAAAGGAATTAATCAGAAAAAAGATAAAAAGAAAATGAAGAGAGCCTAAGATGCATGTGGGATACCATCAAGAGAAGTAACCTACATGTAATCAAATTCCAGAACAAGAGACAAACAAAACCACAGAGAAAACTGTTGAAGATTTGATGGAAGAGAATTTCCCTGATATGATGAAAGATGAGAACATATTCATTCAAGAAGTCCAATGAATGCCAAACAGAACAGATTGCAAAAGAAAATCACCAAGACATATCATCATTAAACTCACCAAAACCAAAGACAAAGAAAGAATCCTGAAAGCAGCATGGGAAAAATGAAAAGTTACCTACAAAGGACAACCAACAAGAATAAGCTCTGGTTTCTTAGCAGAAACCATGCAAGAAGGCAATAGGATGGTATATATAAAACCTTGAAAGAAAAAAATTTCCAACCAAGAATTATATACCTAGCAAAATTGTCCCTCAAGTATGATGGTGAAATTAGGACATTTCCAGATATGCAGAAATTAAGGGAATTTGTTAAAACTATACCAACCTTACAAGTGATGCTAAAGGGAGTCCTTTGGACAGAGAACCAACAACAGGAAACAACAACCGACCATTAATACACATGGTAACATAACACAGAAACCAATCCACTTATGGAAGTATGCAAAATAAAATAAGCTTACAAGATTGTAAATAGGGAACTAGAGACATCAATTGGTAAATGAGGATGACTACAAACCAAAAAGAGGGAAAAAATAGTGTAGTTATAGAACTTCTAAATGGTGAGGAAGTCAAGACAATTGCAGGATAGAATGGATTGTCCTAAACTTGAGACGAAAATTATAAATCACCAGGTAACCTCAAAGAAAAATGCTAAACCTTCACATCAAAATAAATGAGGATGAGCACAAATATTTACCAATACTAAAACAATAATAATGAAGGAAATGATAACAAGATTCATAAACAAAATTTGCTCAGCACAAAAAATTACAAGGAACAAAGAAATCAGCAACACCATGAAAAAACACATAACAAAATGACAGCAACCAATTCATACTTGTCAATAATTATACTGAAATGCATTAAATGCATACCACTCAAGAAATGAAGAATTACAGACTAGATAAGAAAATATAACCCATGAATATGCTGTCCACAAGAGACACATGTTAGAGACAAAGACAAAAATAAACTAAAACTGAAAGGTTGGAAAACATATATCAAGCAAATGGTAATCAAAAAAGAGCAGGAGTGACAATACTAATTTCTGATAAAACTGACTTTAAGACAAAAACAACCATAAGAGACAAGGAAGGACAGTATATAATGATTAAAGGGTAGATTGAATGAGAGGACATAACAATAATAAATACCTATGCACCCAATGGAAGAGCTCCAAAATACATAAATCAGACTTTAACAGAATTGAAAAGACAAACAGATGACTCCACAGTCATAGTAGGAGACTTTCATACATCACTTTCAATCACAGATAGAACAACTGGAAATAAACTCAACAAAGATGCAGAAGAACTAAATAATACAATCCACCAACTTGACCTTAAAGACATCTACAGAGCACTTCACCCAACAACAGCACAATATCCATTTTTTTCCAGTGCACATAGAACACTCTCCAGGATACACCATATGTTAGGCCACAAAGCAAGCCTTAATAAATTTAAAAACATTGAAACACTGCAAAGCATCTTCTCAGATCACAATGCTATAAAATTAGAAATCAACAATAGGAAAAATGAGGGAACAAGAGCAAACACATGGAAACTAAATAAAACTCCCGAAAAACACCTGTTGTTGTTGTTGTTATGTGCCATTGAGTCAGATCCAACTCATAGTGACCCCTCCTTGGGTTTCTGAGGCAGTATCCCTAGGGAAGTAGATTGCCCCATCTTCCTTTCAAGGAGTGGCTGGTGGGTTTGAACCTCCAGCCTTCTGGTTAGCAGTCAAGTGCCTTAGGCACTATGCTAACAGAGCTCCTTAAAAACACCTGAGTAATAGAAAAAAATAAAATAAATACAATTTAAACATTCCTTGAATCAAATGAGAATGAAAACACAACATACCAAAATCTTTGGGACATTGCAAAAGCAGTGATCAGAGGCTGATTTATAGTAGTAAATGCACACATCAAAAAAGAAGAAAGAACCAAAATCAACACCTAAACCCACTATCTCCAATAATTAGAAAAAGAGCAGCAAAAAAGAAAGCCTACAGTCACCAAAAGCAAAGAAATAATAAAGACTCGAGCAGAAATAAATGAAACAGAAAATAGAAAAACAATAGAAAAAATCAGCAAGGCTAAAGTTGGTTTTTTGAAAAGATTAATAAAATTGACAAACCACTGGCAAATTGTAACAAAGAGGGAGAGAATACAAATAACACAAATAAGGAACAAATTGGGCAACATCACAACAGAACCAACTGAAATAAAAAGGTTAATATCAGGATACTATGAAGAACTGTACTCCAACAAATTTGAAAATCTACAAGAAATGTACAGATTTCTAGAAAAACACTACTTACCTAAACTATCACAGACTGAGATGGAAAATTAGAACAGACCCATAACAAAAGAAGAAATTGAACAGGTCATAAAAGAAAATTACCAACAACAAAAAAGTCCTGGTCCAGACAGTTTCCCTGAAGAATTCTACCAAAAGTTCAGAGAAGAATGGACACTAATCCTACTCACACTATTCCAGAACATAGAAAAGGATGGAATCCTCCCAAATTCATTTTATGAAGCAAGAATAACCTTGATACCAAAACCAGCAAACACATCACTAAAAAGGAAAACTGCAGACCAATATCCCTCATGAATATAGATGTAAAAATCTTCAACAAAATCCTAGCCAATAGACTCCAGCAACATATCAAAAAAAATAATACATTATGACCAAGTGCGGTTCACAGCAGGTATGCAAAGATGGTTCAACATTAGAAAAACAATCAACATCATCCACCACATAAATAAAACAAAGGAAAAGAACCATATGATCATAGCGATCGATGCAGAAAGATGCAGAAAAGACATTTGATAAAATCGAACACCCATTCCTGATAAAAACTCTCAGCAAAATAGGAATACAAGGAAAATTCCTCAACATAATTAAGGGCATATATGCAAAACCCACAGCCAACATTATTCTCAATGGAGAGAGACTGAAACCATTCACCTTGAGAACTGGAACCAGACAAGGTTGCCCTCTATCTCCACTCCTATGCAACATTGTATTGGAAGTCCTAGCCAGGGCAATAAGGCAAGAAAGGGAAATCAAAGGCATCCAAATTGGTAAGGAAGAAGTCAAACTATCCCTATCATTTGTATGATCCTATACATAGAAAACCAAAAATACTCAGCAAGAAAACTAATAGAACTAATTGAGAGATTTAACATACTGATAGGATACAAGATCAACATACAAAAATTAGTTGGATTCCTCTACACAAGCAGAGATTGCTGAAAAGGATACAAGGAAATCAATACCATTTACTGTAGCTACAAAAAAATAAAATAAAATACTTGGGAATAAATCTTACCAGGTACACAAAAGACCCATACAAAGAAAACTACAAAAGACTACTTCAAGAAACCATAAGAGATTGACATAAATGGAAGAATGTACCATGCTCATGGATAAGAAAATTGAACATAGTGAAAATGTCAATACAACCCAAAGCAATCTACACATTCAATGCAATCCCAATCTAGATCCCATCAACATTTTTTTAAGGATATAGAAAAAACAATCACTAATTTTATATGGAAAGGAAAGTGACCTCGAATAAGCAAAGCAGTATTGAAGAAGAAAGTAGGAGGTCTCACACTCCCAGATCTCAAAACCTAGTATAGAGTCATAGTACTGAAACAGCCTGCTATCAGGACAACAACAGACACACAGACCACTTGAATAGAATTGAGAACCCAGAAATAGATCCAGCAACCTATGGTCAGCTGATTTTTTACAAAGGGCTGAAATCCATTACATGGAGAAGAGATAGTGTCTTTAACAAATGGTGCTGGTAAAATTGGATATCCATTTACAGAAAAATAAAGCAAGATCTGTACCACACACCATACACAAAAACTAACTCCAGATGGATCAAAGACTTAAATGTGAAGCCCAAAACTATAAAGTTCCTCCAGGAAAAAATAGCAAAAAATTTAGGAACCTTTGTTTATGGCATAAATACACTGTCAAGCATAAACCAAAATCCACTAACTGCAGAAAAGAAACTAGATGACTGGGACCTTCTAAAAAATAAATTTTTATGTGCTGCCAAAGACTTCTCCAAGAGTAAAAGGAGAACCTACAGATTGGGAAAAAATATTCAGCAATGACATATTTGTCAAGGGACTTCTCTCTGGAATTTATAGAAAATTCCAACACCTCAGCAACAAAACAACAAATAATCCAATTAAAAATGAGCAGAAGACATGAACAGACACTTCACCAAAGATGATATTCAGGCAACCAACAAACACGTGAAGAAATGTTCACGATCATTAGCCATTAGAGAGATGCAAATCAAAACAATGAGATACCATCTTGCCCCAGCACTAATAGCAAAGTTCAACAAGACTGAAAATAACAAATGCTGGTGAGGATGTGGAGAAATTGGGACTCTCACACACTGCTGGTGGGACTGTAAAATAATACAACCACTGTGGAAAACAGTATGGTGATTCCTTAGAAAGTTGGAAATAGAAATACCATTTGACCCAACAATCTCATTACTAGGTATACATCTTAAAGAAGTGAGACTCAGGACAAGAACAGGTATATGTACACCCATGTTCATCACAGTACTATTTACAATAGCAGAAAGATGGAAACAACCTTAGTGCCCATCAATAGAAGAATGGATAACCAAACCATGGTACATCAACACAGTGGAATACCATGCAACAATAATGAATAATGTAGAATCTACAAAATATTGCATAACATGAATGAACTTGGAGGACATTATACTGAGTGAAATAAGTCAATCACAGAGGGACAAATATTGTATTAGTTCATTATTGTAAAAAGTCAAGGAAAGGTTTATATATGGGAGGAAATGTTCTTTGTTGGTTACCAGGGATGGGAGGGAGAGGGAGGGATATCTTATAAGGATATCTAGACCTAGTTCATAGTTAACTTTCCAACTATATGTTAAATGCTACTTGGAATATTTATGCACATTTGTGCATATGCTAAATTTCATTAAAAAATATTTTAAAAAGTATAATTAGACTTCCCATGAAAATCAAATGTCTGACCTAATTGAAAGGTATGTTCATATATATTTTTAAATACAAAAGAAATCTATACACATTTCTGTATAAGTTATCTTTCACAGTAAAAATAGAAGTATGTAAATAAAACTTATATAATTATAATTATATAATTTTCCAATGAAAAGCACCAATTCCCAGTTCTATCCCATTGTACTTCCTAGCAGTTAGCACAGTAAGTTTTTCTAGTATTTCTTATAATGTTTATCTTCATATTTTTAAAGAACATGTTTATAGTGTTATGCCTTTATTTTTATTTTATATACTATTCATTGGCTGCCTACATCCACCATATAAGGACTCAATTTCTTATTCATCTTGTTCTCTCTAGTCTCACACACATAGATATTTTCTATTCTCTTTATATGCAATTATATTATTTCTTCTTTTTCTCATTTTTAAAATTTACATTATTATGATTACACAAATATTATTCATTCCCAAAATATCACCAGTCAGGACAAGGCCAGGGGTTGGCTGGGAACAGACTATGAATTGCTCCTTTGCAAGTTAAAGTTGAAGCTGAAGAAAACTAAAACAAGTCCATGAGAACCAAAATATGATGTTGAGCATATCCCACTTAAATTTAGAGACCATTTGAAAAATAGGTTTGATGCTTTGAACACCAATGACAGAAGACCAGATGAGTTGTGAGATGACATCAAGAACATCATTCATCCATGAAGAAAGCAAAAGGCCATTTTAAAGACAAAAAAGAAAGAAAAGAACAAAATCAATGTTAGAAGAGACTCTGAAACTTGCTCTTGAATGGAGAGTAGCTAAAGCAAATGAAAGAAATGATGAAGTAAAAGAGCTGAGCAAAAATTTCAAAACGTGGCTCAAAGAGAAAAGAAAACCATTATCAGGAAATGTGCAAAGAATTGGAGTTAGAAAACCGAATGCACTCAGCATTTCTTAAGCCAAAAGACCTGAAGAGAAAATTAAAGCCTCGAGTTGCAATAATGAAGAATTGCATGGGCAAAATACTGAATGATGCAAGAAGCTTCAAAAGGAGATAGAAAGAATACACAGTGTCACTGTATCAAAAAGAATTGGTTTATGTTCAAACATTTCAGGAGGTAGCATACAATCAAGAAGCAATGGAACTGAAGGAAGACAGCCAGGCTGCACTGAAGGAATTGAGGGAAAACAAGTCTCCAGGAATTGATGGAATACCCATTGAGATGTTTCAAAAAACAGATGCAGCACTGCAGGTGCTCATTCATTTATGCCAAGGGATTTGGAAGACAGCTACCTGGCCAATCAAATGAAGAGATCCATATTTGTGTCCATTCCAAAGGAAAGTGATCCAACAGAATGTGGAAATTATCAAACAGTATCATTAATATCACACACAAATAAAATGTTGCTGAAAATATTTCAAAAATGGTTGCAGTAGTACAATGACAGGGTACTGCTGGAAATTCAAGTCAGTTACAGAGGAGGATGTGGAGCAAGGGATATCACTGCTGGTGTCAGATGGATCTTGGCTGAAAGCAAATGATCCCAGAAAGATGTTTATCTGTGTTTATTTACTATGCAAAGGCATTCAACTGTGTGGATTATAACAAATTATGCAGAATATTGTGAAGAAAGGAAATTCCAGTACACTTAATTGTGTGCACGAGGAACCTGTACATAGACTAAGAAACAGTCATTCAAACAGAACAAGGGATACTGCATGTTTTTTATTATTATTTTTTATTTTTAAATTTTATTTAGTTTTTAAATTGTGCTTTGGGTCCAAATTTACAAAGCAACTTGTTTTACATTCAACAGTTCATGCACATCTGATTTCATGCCCCAATTACCATCCCCAACCATAAAAAACACTGCTCCCCTCTCCTCCCTGTGATCATCCCCTCCCTGTGCCCTTCTGTGCATTCCTGTCTGTCCAGCTTTCCCTTTATGTGAGGGCTACCTCTCTGTGTCTCACTGCCGATTGATCCAAGGGGTGCATCTCCCTAGAATAGGTGGGTGCATCAACATGGGGTAGGTGTTCTGTATGTAGGGTCTTTCTACTGTTGGGCTGAAAGCCAATCCATGTAAGTAAGTCCATTTCTAGGCCCTAAGGGTAACCTGGGACCATAGTCATGGGGATTCCACCAGTCTCTTTCCAACCAGTAATTCTGGCCATTGTCATGTTTTTTCAATTTTTTTCCACATCCCCCCCCCCCCCCGCTTTATCCAGGATTTCCAGAATTGATCCCTTTCCGAGTGGTTGGTATTGGTAGTCAAGCACCATCTAGTTCTTCTGGTCTCGGGGTTGTGGAGTCTGAGGCCTTCATGTTCCTTCTTATCTCTGGACTACCTGTGTCCAGATGACTTTGATTTTCTTCATTCTTCTTTGCTCCAGATGAGAGGACACCAACAGTTGCATCTTAGATGGCCACTCGAAAGCTTTTAAGACCCCAGTCGTTACTCATCAAAGTAGGTTGTAGAACAAAATTTTTATGAACTAGGTGTGTCAATTGACCATGATGTCCCCCAAGACTATGGTTCTGAGCCCACAGACCTGGTGATTCTCTCTCACAAAATGTTTGGTTATCTCTGAAAAGTTACTCCAACCCTGTCTTCTGTTGCTTCTGTAATGTATGTGGCTAATTTCGTAGCACAAGTGCTTATGTAAGATTATCTTCAGCCAAATCTATCCTTAGTCTAGGGTGTATTCCTGTTTGCCTTCCTCATGTGCTCTTCTCACCTGTCTATGCATTAATCCACAGCCTGGTATTTGGTGCTAGTGATACCGCAGATATTGCATAGTTTAAAATCAGGAATGGTGTCCATAAGGGTTATGTCCTTTCATATATTTATTCAAACTGCATACTGAGAAAATAATCTGAGAAGCTGGACTCTATGAAGAAGAACATGAGATCAGGATTGCAAGACAACCTCAATATGCAGATGACACAACCTTGCTTGCTGAAAGTGAAGACTTAAGTAGTTACTGGTGAAGATCAAAGACTACAGCCTTCAATATGGATTACATCTTGATGTAAAAAAAAACAAAAATCTTCACAACTGGACTAATAAACATCACCTCTTTTGCAAAGATGTCACTTTGAAGACTAAGGTGTACCCATAATTTCAATAGCCTTAATATGCATGTGAAATCTGGACAATGAGTAAGAAAGTAAGAAAGACCAAAGAAACATTGATGCATTTGAATTCTGGTGTTGATGAAGAATATTGGAAATACTATAGTCTATCAGAAGAACGAACAAATCTGTCTCAGAAGAAGTACAGCCAGAATTCCCTTTAGAAGTGAGAACAGCCAGACTTTGTCTCTTGTTCTTTGGTCACATTATCAGAAGGTACCAGTCCCTGGAGGAGGTTATCATGCTTGGTAAAGTGGAGGTCAGTGAAAAAGAGGAAGATCCTCAACAAGATGGATTGACACAGTGGCTGCAACAACATGAGGATGGTGTAGGCTCGGACAGTTTTTCACGATATCCTTCTCCAGGGAATGGTTCCTTCTGACAACATGACCAAAGTAGGTGACACAAAGTCTGTTCATTATCACTTCCAAGGAACATTCCAGCTGCATTTCTTCCAGGACAGATTTGTTAGTACTTTTAGCAGTCCGTGGCACTTTCAGCATTCTTCACCAGCACCACAACTCAAAAGCATAAACTCTTCTTCCACCTTCCTTATTTATTGTCCAGCTTTCACATGCATATGAGGCAATTGAAAATACCATGGCTTGGGTTAGGCGCATCTTAGTCTTTAAGGAGATATCTTTGGTCTTCAGTGCTTGAAAGAAGACTTTTGCAACAGATTTTCCCAATGCAATAAGTCTTTTGATGTCTTGACTGCTGTTTACATTGGTGTTGACTGCAGAAACAAGTAATATGAAGTCTTTGACAACTTCAATCTTTTCTCCATTTATAAGGATGCTGCTTATTGGTTCAGTTGTGAAGATTTTTGTTTTCTTTATATTGAGGTGTAATCCATACTGCAGACTGTAGTCTTTAATCTTCATCAGTAAGTGCTCCAAGTCATCCTCACGTTCAGCAAGCAAAGTTATGTCATCTGCATATCTCAGGTTGTTAACGAGCCCTCCTCCAACCCTGATACCACATTCTTATTCACATAGTCCAGTTGCTCGAATTATTTGTTCAGCATACAAATTGAGTAAGTATGGTAAAAGGATACAACACTGATGCACTCCCTTCCTGATTTTAAACCATACAGTGTCCTCTTGTTCTGTTCAAATGACAGCACATTTCTCTCAAAGTTATCCACAATTTGTTATGATCCACACAATCATATTGAATAGTCAATAAAACACAAGTAAACATCTTTCTGGTATTCTTTGCTTTGAACCAAGATCCATCAGACATCAGCTATGATATCTCTCTCTCTACATCCCTTCTGAATCCAGCTTACATTTCTGGAAGTTCTCTGTCAATATACTGCTGTAACTGTTTTTGAATCTTCAGTAAGATTTTACTTGAGTGTGATATCAATGATATTGTTCGATAATTTCCACATTCTGTGGGATCACCTTTCTTTGGAATGGGTACAAATATGGATCTCTTCCAGTCAGTTGACCAGGTAGCTGTCTTCCAAATCCCTTGGCATAACTGAGCGAGTGACTCCAGTGTGGCATCCATTTGTTGAAACATCTCAATGGGTATTTCATCACTTCCCAGAGCCCTGTTTTTTGCCAATTCCTTCAGTGAAGGTTCAACTTCTTCCCTCAGTACCATTGGTTCTTGATCATATGTCACCTCCTGAAATGGATAATCATCTACCAATTCTTTTTGGTAGGGTGACTCTGTGTATTCCATCCATCTTCTTTTGGTGTTTCCTGACTCATTCAACATATTGCCCATGGAATCTTTTAATATTGCAATTTGAGGCTTAAATGTTTTCCTCAGTTCTTTCAGCTTGAGAAATGCCAAGCATGTTCTTCCATTTTAGTTTTCTAACTCCAACACTTTGCACATTCCATTATAATCATTGATTTTGTCTTCTCGAGCTGCTCTTTGAAATCTCCTGTTCAGCTCTTTTATCCTGTTGATTCTTCCATTTGCTTTAACTACTCCCTGTTCAAGGGAAAGTTTCAGAGTCTCTTCTGACATCCATTTTGGTCTTTTCTTCCTTTCCTGTCTTTTTAATGACCTTTTGCTTTCTTTATGGATGATGTTCTTGATGTCATTCCACAATTCCTCTGGTTTTCAGTCATTGATGTTCAGTTCATCAAATCTATTCTTTAGATGGTCTCTAAATTCAGGGGGGATATATTCAAGGTCATATTTTGGCTTTCATGGACTTGTTTTAGTTGTCTTCATCTTCTTCTTGAACTTGCATATGAGCAGTTGATGGTCTGTTCCACAATCAGCGCCTGGCCTTGTTTTGGCTGAAGATTTTGAGTTTCTCCATTGCCTCTTGCCATAGATGTAGTCAATCTGATTCCTGTGTACTCCATCTAGTGAAGTCCACATGTATAGCTGCCATTTGTGTTGTTGAAACAAGTATTTGCATTGAATAAGTCACTGGTCTTGCAAAATTCTATATGCAATATCCAGCATCATTTCTATCATCAAGGCCATATTTTCCACCTATTGGTGACTCTTCTTTGCTTCCAACTTTCACATTCTAATCATCAGTGATAATTAAGCATCTTGATTGCATGTTTGGTCAACTTCAGACTGCAGAAGTTGGTAAAAATAGTCAATATCCTCATCTTTGGCTTTGGTGGTTGGTGCATAAATTTGAATAATAGTAATATTAACTGGCCTTTCTTGTAGGTGTATGGATATTACCCTATCACTGACAGCATGGTATTTCAGGATAGATCTTGAAACATTCCCTGTGATGATGAATGCCACACCATGCCTCTTTTATTTGTCATTCCTGGCAGAGTAGATCATATGGTTGTCTGATTCAAAATGGCCAAAACTAGTGCATTTCAGCTCACTAATGCCTAGGATATCAATCTTTATGTGTTCCATTTAATTTTTGACAACTTCCAATTTTCCTAGATTCATACTTCATTCATTCCATGTTCTGATTATTACTGGATGTTTGCAGCTGTTTCTTCTCATCTTGAGATATACTACATCAGCAAATGGGTATCCCAAAAGCTTTACTTTATCCACATCATTAAGGTTTGCTCTACTCTGAGGAGACAACTCTTCTCCAGTCGTATTTTGAGTGCCTTCCAACCTGATGAGCTCATCTTCTGGCACTATATCGGACAATGTTTCAGGGCTATTCATAAAGTTTTCCAGTAATATATCAGACAGTGTTTCACTGCTATTCATAAGGATTTTACTCACCAATTCTTTCAGAAGTGGATGGCCTCTTCCTTCTTCCAAGTCTGTCTTAGCCTGGAAGCTCTGCTGAAATCTGTCCACCATGGGTAACCCCATTGGTATTTGAAACACCAGTAGCATAGCCTCCAGCCTCACAGCAATACAAAAGCCACCACAGGATGACAAACTAACAGACAAGTTTATCTCCCATACCTGTTCCAAACTGCTCCACTCCTGCTTGCTGGCTTGTTCTACCCATTCCAGCCCTCCAAAAGCTGCAAATCAAATAATCCTTTGGCAGATAGCCCTTCAGAATTCCTTATTCTTTTTCTCCAACCTGGGTTTGAGTTTACATGATTAGGCTATGTGAATATTTTCATAGACTTCCACTTCTAGCCATAACATAGCAACTGATACAAGACTTGTCCTCCTGCTGAAAACAACTAGAAAACTAGACCATATATGATACAACTCTTTTCAGATAGTGACTAAAAGGCAGCACAAGACTGTGGACCATGGGAGAACAGAAATGTATGAAGTGAGTCCAGAAATTACCTGCTGATTGCTCCACTGTTCAGCCAGGGGGTGCTTCCCTGCTACAGAGTAGGAAAGTAGAGGCCAAGGAGAATTTTGGTTTCCTTGCACTGAAGAGAGCTCTGGTGGTGCAATGCCTAAGGCATTTGACTGCTAACCAGGAGATTGGCAGTTCAAGCCCACCAGCCCCTCTGCAGAAGGAAGATGGGGCAATCTACTTCTTAAAGATTTACTGCCTCAGAAACTCAATGAGGGTCGCTATGAGTCAGAATCAACTTGATGGCAATGAGTTTGCTTTTCTGGTTTTGCCCTGAAGAGAAAAAGACTGAAGTCCCAGGCATTTGTACTGTTTGGAATTTGTGTGGTGGTGTCTGAAAAGGGAGAGCTGCACAGAGAGCAGCACCAGGAAGTCTGCATGGGAATTCATTTCTGGTCCTTGGCTTAAGGCTAGACTGCACAAGCATAGGGTGAAACTCTGTTAGAATTAGTCGAGATCACCGTCTACAGGTTAAGAGCTAAATGGTGAGAGCAGAAGGCACGAATTTCTGGGAGATATTGGTATGCCAGTGTAAGCAGTAGAGAGACCTCATTGAGAATTTTCAAATAGAGTTGAGATCCCAGAAAGGCTGAATCTCAAAACTAAGGAACACATGCTAGAGTAAGGGACATATTTTAAAATTAAATTCTAAAGTAAAATAGACCCACTCTAAAAAATAATAAAAACAAAGATGGTGATAACAAAAGGATGTACTAATAATTTCACTGCCTGCCAGAACAAATTCAACAAATTCCTGTAAAGGATGAAGACATATTCTAGACTTATACAGAATCAAACAAAATGTTCAGCATACAATAAATACTCAGTATGCAAAGAAACAGGAATATGTGACCATAGTCATGAGAAAATACAGTTTATGAAGCTGACTCTTATATGACCCAGATGTTGGAATTAGCTAATAGACACTTTCAAGCAATTATTATAAATACAGATATTTAAAACAGCTGCTTGAAAATAAGATCATAATGAGTGAACAAATTGAAAATTTCAACAGAGAAATTCAAACTATTAAAAAAAAATCCAAAGGGAAATTACAGAATTGAAAAGCATAGTATTGTTGTTGTTATGTGCCATCGAGTCAGCCCCAACTCATAGCAACCCCTCCTTGGGTTTCCAAGGCAGTATCACTACAGAAATAGATTGTCCAACTTTCCTTCCGAGGAGTGGCTGGTGGGTTTGAAATTCCAGCCTTCTGGTTAGCAGTCAAGTGTCTTAGGCACTATGCTACCAGAGCTCCTGAAAAAGCATAGTATCTGAAATAAAATAGAAAGAATGGGCTTAACAGTGGGTTGAAGATGGTAGATAAAAGGCCATTGAACTAGAAGACAATTGAACTATTACTCTGAAAAGCAGAGAGTAGAAATATTGAAAAACATATAAAGAACATGAACAGAACTTAATTAAGCTATAGGACATTATCAATCAGTCGAATATACATGTAAAAGGTATCCCAGAAGGAGAAGAGACAAAAAATGAAGCAGGAAAATATTGTTTTTGAAGAATTGGTGAAAATTATTTAAATTTTGTAAAGAGCATAAACTTACAGTTCCATAAAGCTCAGCAAACTCTACTCAGGATAAATAAAAAGAAAACCACATTTAGGAACAGCATGGTTAAACTGCTGAAACTAATGATAAAGAAAACAATGAAAATTGTATGCAAGTGAGCAATGACACCAAAGATAGTTGATCTCTTATTAGAAACAATGGCAATCAGAATACGAAGGAAACCTATTTTAATGGATTAAAAAAAAATCATAACTAAAATTCTAAATCCAGTGAAAATATCACTCAAAATTGAAGATGAGGTAAAGATATTTCTTTTCCATTGTACTCGACTACAAAAACGCTAAACAAATTTCTTTATGACTGTAGATAAGAATTCAGATCTACAGGAGAATGAAGAGTATCAAAAATGGTAAATATAAAAGACTATGTCCTTACATTCCCTCCAGTTTTTAAAGAGATATATGACTATTCAAGCAAAAATTATTCTATTGTGGAGTTTATAAAAAATATATATATAGATGTACATAATCTATATTATAACAATATACAAAACAATGCCAAGAGATATAAGAAAAAGCCAGTAGAGTGAAAACAGAATACTAAAAAGAATTTAATTTGACTTCCAAAAGAACTCAGGAAAGTTGAAATAGGAACAGAAAACAAATAACAACATGACAGACTTAAATCCAACCATATCAACCATATATCATTATTCAGAGCCAAGCATTACAATACACTATGATTATGGATCCTTTGTTTTTGTTTTCCTGGAAGTTAAATGCCTTATTTATTTTTATTGAAATTGTTTTCTTTGTAACATTACCAATTTTCCCCATTTCTTACAATAGACTGTCACTAAAATTTTCTGTAGGATCAATCACGACAGATAATCAATATAACACTTACTTCTTAAGTTTAAAAAAAAATTTTTGGGAAGATGTCTTCTCATACCTTATATTTTCTTCCATGTGGAGGGAACTCCATTTGTGTAATATTTCTAGCTTTTCATACACACCACACACATGTAAACGCATGCATATGCACATATTCTGCTCCAGAAAAAGTGAATTATTTTATCTGATTGGTGAATTTACAAGAAAACAACTGGGTATGCATAGTCCAAATGCTGGTTTCTTTCCTTTCTCTTGAAAGTGAACTGTATTTAGAGAACACACATTCTATGTTGGTCTCCAAGGATAGACTCTGTCCTTAAAAGAAGGAGGCTTGCCTCAGTCCAATATTGCCTGTGACAGTAAATTTTTACAGTTCTGTATTAGGAAGGCTACTTACCTAGATAGAAGAAACATCCAACAATAACAATTTTCTTATAATAAAAGTTACTTAAATGTATAGAATCAGAGACCCTGTCTATCAGAATTGAGTCTAATCTTAGTTTTGTAGCATTGCCATAATGGAAATACCGTAAGTGTGTGGCTTTCAAAAACAGAAATTTATATTCTATAAATTTAGCCTCTATTCCAGAAATTAAAAATACAAATCATGGTCTTGGCCATGCTGATTCCTTACATAGGCCTCTCTCCTAGTTTCTGGTGACTGCTAGCAATCCTCAGTGATCTGTTGTAGGTGATCCTCGCTTAGGCCTGTATTGCCCTGTGGACATGTCTCTGCTAATGGTGCTCTTCTGATAAGGCACCATTGAAAAAAACAAACCCAGTACCATAGAGTCGATTCCGACTCATAGCAACCCCCACTGAGTTTCCAAGGCTGTAAGTCTTTACAGAGGTAGATTGCCCCATTTTCTTCTATGGAATGGCTGCTGGGCTTTAAGAATTTATTATGTTTAAGACCCACTCTACTCTGGTATGATCTCATTAACATAACAAAGCAAACCCCTATTTCCCATCAGGGTCATATTTACAGGGGTTAGTACTTCCACATAACTTTTTTGGGACACAATTCTATCTACAATAGTGTCTAACTACTGATGATATTTAAAACAGGGTAATATTAAAATGAAAATATCTTAGGTGACAAGAAGAGTAATTTAGTAGTTAATCAATTGATGAGCACTTATTGAGCATTATCCATATACTTGGCAGAGTATATGAAAAATTAACATGAACTAATAAATCAATCAAAGAAAAGCCAGGGGGACCACAACAGAGAGAGTAGCAGCAGGGGTCCAGGTAAGAAGAGGGACCCAGGCCCCACTCCCAAGTGGCAGGAAAGTGGGGAAAGGAAAGAAAAGCCAGGGGGGCCATGACAGAGCAAGCAGGGCAGGGATCCAGGTAAGGGGAGGGACACAGGTCCCACCCCAAGCAGCAGGAAAGTGGCAGAGATCCAGGTAAGGGGAGGGCAGAGAAGTTTCAAACAGCTAAGGAAGACAAACTTGTCTGTCAGTTTGTCAATATTGTGTGGCATGTTGCTATGAGGCTTGAGGCAGTGCCACTAGTGTTTCAAAGGCCAGTGGGGTTGCATAAGGTGCACAGATTTCAGCGTGGCTTGCAGACTGAGATAGACTAGGAAAAAGGAAGAAGCCATCCACTTCTCAAAGAACTGGCCAAGGAAAACCTTATGAATAACAGGGAAACACTGTCTGATAGATTACTGTGCAACTTTATGCACAGCTTGGAAACACTGTCCAACACAATACAAGAGGACGAGCCACTTAAGTCATAAGGCTCTCAAAATACAACTGGGAAAGAGCTGTCTCATCAGAGTAGAACCAATCTTACTGATATGGATAAAGTAAAGCTTCCAAGACCTCCATTTAGTGACATGGCATGACTCAATTGAAGAGAAAGACTACAAACATCCATTAGTAATCAGAAAATGCAATATACAAAGCATTAATGTAGGGAAACTGGAAGTTGTCAAAAATGAAATGGAATGCATAGAGATTGATATCCTAGGCATCAGTGAGCTGAAATGGACTGTTTTTGGCCATTCTGAATCAGACAACCACATGATCTACTATGCTAGGAATGACAATTTGAAGTGGAATTGTGTAATATTCATCATCACAAAGGATGTTTCAAGATATGTCCTGAAGTACAATGCTGTCAGTGATAGGATAATATCCATACACCTACAAGGAAGACCAGTTAGTATGATTATTATTCAAATTTATGCACCAACCACCAAAGCAAAGATGAGGAAATTGAAGATTTTTATCAACTTCTGCAGTCTGAAATTGACCAAATGTGCAATCAAGATGTATTAATTATCACTGGTGACTGGAATGCAAAAGTTGGAAACAAAGAAGAATCATCGGTAGTTGGAAAATTTGGCCTTGGTGAAAGAAATTGGAGATTGCATGATAGAATTTTGCAAGACCAACGACTTATTCATTGCAAATACCTTTTTCAACAACACAAATGGTGGCTATACACATGGACTTCACCAGATGGAATACACAGGAATCAGATTGACTACATCTGTGGCAAGAGGCAATGGAAAAGCTCAATATCTTTGGCCAAAATCAGGCCAGGAGCTGATTGTGGAACAGACCCTCAACTACTCCTATGCAAGTTCAACTTGAAG
>NW_006921858.1:3547582-3551632 GCF_000298275.1 Orycteropus afer afer | reverse complement strand
GACTTGAAGGAGCAGCTCAAGCAAAGTCAGTTACTGTAATGAAATGTTCAAAGACTTGGAGTTAGAAAACCAAAATGGAAGAACATGCTCAGCATTTCTCAAGATGAAAGAACTGAGGAAAAAATTTAAGCCTCGAGTTGCAATATTGACAGATTCTATGGGCAAAATATTGAATGATGCAGGAAGCATCAAAAGAAGATGGAAGGAATACACAGAATCACTGTACCAAAAAGAATTGGTAGATCTTCATCCATTTCCAGAGGTGGCATGTGATCAAGAACCAATGAATGGTATTGAAGGAAGAAGTTGAAGCTGCACTGAAAGAATTGGTGAAGAAGAGGCTCCAGGAATTGATGGAATACCCATTGAGATGTTGCAACAAACAGATGCCCCACTGGAGGCACTCACTTAGTTATGCCAAGAGATTTGGAAGACAGCTACCTGTCCAACTGACTGGAAGAGATCCATATTTTCCACATCCACAGAATGTGGAAACTATTGAACAATATCATTGATATCACAGTCAAGTAAAATCTTACTGAAGATAATTCAAAAACAGTTGTAGCAGTATATTGACAGAATTTCCAGAGGTGCAAGCTGGATTCAGAAGAGGATGTCGAATAAGGGATATCATTGCTGATGTCAGATGGATCTTGACTCAAAGCAAAGAATACCAGAAAAATATTTACTTGTGTTTTATTGACTATGGAAAAGCATCCAATTGTGTGGATGATAACAAATTGTGGGTAACACTGAGAAGCATGGGAATTCCAGAACACTTAATTGTACTCATGAGGAACTTGTACATAGACCAGGAGGCTGTCATTCAAACAGAACAAGGGGACACTGTATGGTTTAAAATCAAGAAGGGAGTGTGTCAGGGTTGTAGTCTTTCACCATATTTATTCATTTTATATGCTGAGCAAATAATCCAAGAAGCTGGACTATATGAAGAAGAACATGGCATCAAGATTGGAGGAAGAATCATAAACAACCTGTGATACACTGATGACACAACTCTGCTTGCTGAAAGTGAGGATTACTTGAAGCACTACTGATGAAGGTTGAAGAATACAGTCTGCAGAATGGATTACATCTCAATATAAAGATAACAAAAATCCTCATAACTGGACCTATAAGTAGCATCACAATAAACGGAGAAAAGACTGAAGTTGTCAAAGACTTCACATTGCTTGGTTCTACAATCGACGCCAGTGGAAGAAGCAGCCAGGACATCAGACGACATATGTTGCTATTGTTGCTGTTATGTGCTGTCGAGTCAGACCTGACTCATTGCGACCCCTCCTTGGGTTTCCGAGGCAGTATCACTACAGAAGTAGATTGCCCAGACGACATATAACACTGGGCAAGTCAGCAGCAAAGGATCTCTTTCTTGTGCTGAAGAACAAAGATGTCTCCTTGAGGGCTAAGGTATGCCTGACACAGCCATGGTATTTTCAATCACCTCATATGCATGTGAGAGCTGGACAATGAATAAGGAAGAACAAAGAAGAATTGATGCTTTTGAGTTGTGGTGCTGGTGAAAAATGCTGAAAATACAATGGACTGCTGAAAGAACTAACAAATCTGTCCTGAAGGAAGTGCTGCCAGAATGGTCATTGGAAACCAGAAGGGCCAGACTTCATTTGTCTCATCTACTTTGGTCATGTTATCAGAAGGGACCACTCCTTGAAGAAAGGTGTCATGCTTGGTAAGGTGGACAGTTGATAAAAGAGGTGAAGGCCCTCAACGAGATGGATTGACACAATGGCTGTGGCGATGGGCTCAAGTATAGCAAAGGTCGTGGAGCTGGCGCGGGACTGGGCAGTGTTTCATTCTGGTGTGCATAGGGTCGCTATGAGTCCAAGACGACTCAATGGCACCTAACAACAATCAATCAATCAATCAATCAATCAATACCTTGTAAAGAAGGCCCTATGGAAATTGGATATTCTGGAGGTGGAAGGAAGAATTGGGAAATTTCTGACTATTAGGTACCATCCAGGGAGGCAGTTTCAATTATATTCTACCTTAACTAATTTTTTAAATTATTTGATCAGCTACAGACACCAAGGAATCAATAAGAGGGCTTATGTAAAGTTAACAAGAATTTGTTTAATACAGTAATTCCTCTTATGTCAGCTGTTCATATCCTTTGACTATCTGTCCTCTAAAAAGTGGGCATTTGACTCACAAACATAACCACTACAGACCTATAACTCTTTGCAACTTGATTTTTCAAAGGATATATATTCAAGGGAAAAGAAACCAAAAAATATATATACCAAAAAATTAATGGTGTTTGACTTCTGGTAAGATGGAGGAATAGACAGACAAGTGACACAGACCCTCTTCAACAAAGAAAAGAAAAACCAATTGACAGAGATACAGAAGATAATCCTGGAGCCCTGAGCTTTGAAAGGAACTATACAGAAATCGATTAGGCACCCACTAGTAGAAAAACCTGAACAAAACCATGAGTACAGAGATGGTACAGAGTTGTGGACTGTCAGCTACTCTGATAGGACCAACAGCCTGAATATTTCCAAGTGGTATTGGGACCTGAGAATTGACCTAAAGATCACCCCGGTCACCAAGGGTCGCAGGGACAACTGCGCTGGTGGCTAGGAAGGGAAACAGCAAGGAGGGAGACAATCTGAGCTGTGGACTTTCTGCTGTCCGGAGGGCGCAGCCATTTTGATTGTTTACATGTGGCAGCCATTTTAGATATTTAAAGTGACAGCATTCTCATACGGATTCCAGGGACCTAAGAATAGGCTCTGTTTGCCGAGGTCAGCAGGGTCATATAAGAGGCTGACAACAGGAAAGGGAACAGGTGGTGAGTGTATAAGTGCTGTCAACTAGTGAATCAGAGAGCACAATACCCTGCTTACATAAATAACATACAAACAGAGCAAAGAAAATTAAAATTGTGGGCAAGTTACTCCAACATACAATGACCAAGTAAACATAAACACAAAAATGTCACAATGCCTCGGATACAACAGAGCATCACAGACCACACAAAAAAGCAAGATAAAACAGGAGAAACAAGGGATCAGGTTATAGACCCAAAACACATTCCCAAGGAAGATGCAGCTTTGGAACTCTATTATAAGGAATTCAAAAGAATTATACTGAGGTATCTTCAACGAATTGTGAGACAGATCAAGGAAAACACAGAAAACCCTAGAACAATTTTGAAAGACAATACAAGAACAAGATGACAAAATAAATGAAAAATTAGACATAATACAAAATCTATACACAGAAATGCAAAAGATTAATACTAAATTTTCAGAGATAGATAAGACATTGAATGGGCAAAGGAGTAGAATTGAATCAATGGAAGACAGAATTAGGGAGATTGAAGGCAAATACCTAAACACTTTTTTGGAAAGGGATCAATCAGAAAAAAGATAAAAACAAAATGAAGAAAGCCTAAGTTTCATGTACAATACTATCAAAAGGAATAACCTAGGCATAATCAGAATTCCAGAACAGGCAGAGACAAATAAAACCACAGAGAAAATTGTCAAAGATCTGTTGGAAAAGAATTTTCCTGGTATGATGAAAAATGAGAATATATCCATTCAGGAAGTCTAACTAACCCCAAACAGGATAGACCCCAAAAGAAAATCACCCAGACAAATCATCATCAAACTCACCAAAACTAAAGACAAAGAAAGAATCATGAGAGCAGCATGGGAAAAACAAAAAGTTACCTACAAGGTGCAACCAATAAGACTAAGCTCGGATTTCTCAGCAGAAACCATGCAGATGAGAAGACAATGGGATGGTATACATAAAACACTGAAAGAGAAAAATTTCCAACCAAGAATTACGTACCCAGCAAAATTGTCCCTGAAATACGATGGTGAAATTAGGACATTTCCAGATAAGCAGAAATTAAGGGAATTGGTTAAAACCAGATAAATCTTACAAAAGATGCTAAAGGGAGTCTTTTGGAGAGAGAAGCAACAACAACTGACCATTAACACACATGATGATATAACCCAGAAACCAACCCAGCTATAGAAGTATCCAAAG
>NW_006921858.1:3545739-3547072 GCF_000298275.1 Orycteropus afer afer | reverse complement strand
TAGAGTCTGCAAAACACTGCATAATATGGATGAACTTGGAGGACATTATGCTGAGTGAAATAAGTCAATCACAGAAGGACAAATATAGTATTAGTTCGTTGTTGTGGAGGGTCAAGGAAAGGTTTATATATAGAGGGAAACTCTTTGTTGGTTGCCAGGGATGGGAGGGGAGGGGAGAGGAGGGAAAACTGAAAAAAAAAAAAAAATGTGTTGCCCCATGTCACTTTGGTTTTGGGTATTTCATTGTATATAAATTATATTTCAATAAAATGCATTGAATGAATGAATGAATAAATAAATAATGGTGTTTATCTCTGGCAATTGGGACTATAGGTGGTTTTAATTTTATTCTTTCTGTTTTATTTGTTTTTCTAAATTTCCTAACATGGATATTTTTGTAACCAAAGGGGGATAAAAACAATTAAAATAACAGCTCTCCAACTCCCCCAAATGGAGTGTTTCCAAGATGCTATATCTCTTATTTTCCTTTAGGAATGTTTCCCCAATGTATTTCAAAAAGTAAATTTTTTGTTGTTTAAAAATGCAAATAACTCACACTCATCAAACTGGCTAAAATGAAAAAATCTGGCAATAACAAGGACTGGTGAGAATCTAAAGCAACCAGAACTTTCAGATAGTGTGATAGGAATTTTCTAATCACTGAGAAAATTTTAAGACACTGTCTACCAAAGCTACACTTAGGCATACCGACAGGGTGCTGAGATGAGCTGACAGCTGAACTACTGATTAAGACAACAAACCCAAAGGAAAATAATTGTCAAGGCTTTAATCACTTACCACTTACTGCTATTAGTATAAGCAAGAGGCTAACCTGGAAAGAATGCTTACTCCTCCTTGTTCTGTCTGTCTTCCCTGTGGAATGGTGTCAAGTGAGGATCAGGACGATGAATGCATATGTGGGAACATGTCTCACTTCCATGGAGGCCTGGAACAAAAGGCTCTTGTAGTTTTACGGTCCTGGGAAGTGGTGGGAAGAAACAGGGAAGGAGCTAGAAGTGGAAAATTAACTGAATATTGAATCAGAGTGGGGGAAAGTATGTTCACTTTTACTTCCCCCATCAGGAGTTTGCAGGAGCAGTACCTAAGGAAGGTCTGTGCTGAAGGCCATCAATAAAGAGGTTTCTGAATGGAGGCACCTGGGCTAGCAATGTTGTTGTTGTTGTTGTTATGTGCCATTGAGTCAGACCTAACTCATAGCGACCCCTCCTTGGGTTTCTGAGGCAGTATCACTACGGAAGTAGATTGCCCCATCTTTCTTCCGAGGAGTGGCTGGTGGATTTGAACCGCCAGCCTTCTGGTTAGCAGTCAAGTG
>NW_006921858.1:3539809-3544979 GCF_000298275.1 Orycteropus afer afer | reverse complement strand
CAGTCAAGTGCCTTAGGCACTATGCTACCAGAGCTCCTTCCAACAGCATTAGAATGTATAAGTAGATTATGATACAATAATACAATGAATAGTATGCAATATTGAGAATGAGGAGACGACTGCCATGTGCAACAACATGAATTGACTCTCACCATCATAATGTTCCCATTACTCGTCTGTCAGTTTGTCGTACTGTGGTGGTTTGCGTGTTGCTGTGAAGCTGGAGGCTATGCCACCAGTATTTCAAATACAGGCAGATTCACCCATAGTGGATAGGTTTCAGCAGAGCTTCCAGACTAAGACAGGCAAGGAAGATGGATGTGACAGTCCATTTCTGAAAAAACTGGACACTGAAACCTTATGAATAGCAGTGAAATGCTGTCTGGTATATTACTGGAAAACCTCACAAACAGCAGTGAAACATTGTAATACAGTCCCAGAAAATAAGACCCACATAACCTGGCACTCACAGTACAACTGGGGAGGATCTACCTCCTCAAAGTAGAGTTGACCTTAAGGACATGGATGCAGTAAAGTTTTCAGTAAAGATTTTCATAGTTAGCTGGTGTGGCACCACTCAAAATGAGAAGAAACAGCTGCAAACATCCATTAATAATCAGAATGTGGACTGTATGAAGTATGAACATAGGAAAATTGGAAGTTGTGAAAAAATGAAATGGAATGAATAAAAATAGATATTCTGGGCTTTAGTGAGTTGAAGGGACCTATGGTGGCATAGTGCCTAAGGCATTTGACTGCTAGTTTAAACCCACCAGCCACTCTTTGGAAGGAAGGCTGGGCAATCTACTTCCATAGTGATACCACCTCGAAAATCCAAGGATGGGTCACTATGAGTCAAATCCAACTCAATGGCAGTGAGTTTGGTTTGGATTTTGGTTTTAGTGAGCTGAAATGAACCGGTATTGGTCATTTTAGATCAGACAATCATATGGTCTACTATATCGGTAATGACAGATTGAAGAGGAATAGTGTTGTATTCATCATCAAAAAGAATGCCTCAAGATCTTTCCTGAAATACAGTGCTCTCGGTGATAGGATACTATCCATACACTTACAACATGCTGTACAAAAACATTGTTATACATCCTACTTTGGTGAGTAGCGATTGGGATCTTAAAAGCTTGAAAGCGGCCATGCAATGATGGCATGGCCTCATCCAGAGCAAAGAAGAATGAAGAAAACCAAAGCCCCATGAAAACAATCAGTCCAAGGGACTAGTAGAACATGCGATCCTCAGCATATAGGACCTTGAGACCAGAAGAACTAGATGGTGCCTGGCTACCATTGTCAAGCACTCAGAAAGGGATCAGTGGAGGAGATCCTGGATAGAGTGGGAGAACAATGTGGAACAAAACTCAAAATCATAAAAAAAGACAAAGGTTTACTGGTGTGATAGAGCCTGGTGAGACCCCCAAGACTGTGGCCCTTAGTTATCCTTCAGGTCTGGAACTAAACTCATTCCTTCCAACTCACTTTGGCTTCCAACTAAACAAACAGGCATATGGGGTGAACATTTACATCAAATAGATACATTTGTCGTAATGATCAGTTGTGGGAGAATAGAAGGGCAGTGTCTGCACAGGGCAATGAGGGGGAGTCCATGGAAGGGAAGGAGACAGGGCGGAAGTGGGAAGAGAGCTGTTACATTGTGGGGAATTGCAGTCAATGTCATGAAACAAAATGTGTGTGAACTTCTGTATGGAAAATGAATTTGCTCTGTAAACTTTCATCCAAATCACAATAAAAAGTTTTTAAAAATCCTTACACTTAGAAGGAAGACTAGTTAATTTACACACCACTAACCACTAAAGCCAAAGATAAAGAAATTGAAAATTTTTACCAACTTCTGCAGTCTGAAATTGACCAAACATGCAATCAAGATGTATTGATAATTACTGGTGACTGGAATGCAAAAGTTGGAAACAAAGAAACATCAGTAGTTGGAAAATGTGACCTTGGTGGTAGAAATGACGCTGGAAACCATAGGACAGAATTTTGCAAGACCAATGACTTATTCCCTGCAAATATCTTTTTTCAACAACTAAACAGCAGCTATACACATGGACCTCTCCAGATGGAATACACAGGAAACAAATGGATTATGCCTAGGGAAATAAGTGATGGAGAAGTTCAATATCATCACTACGGACAAGGCCAGGGGCAGACTGTGGAACAGATCATCAATTACTCATATCCAAGTTCAAATGGAAGCTGAAGAAAATTAAAATAAGTCCATGGGAACCAAAATATGACCTTGATTAAATCGCGCCTGAATTTAGAGACCATCTAAGACCAAGAATAGATTTGACATATTGAACACCAGTGACCAAAGACCTGATGATGAGTGAGGGGATGACATAAAGGATATAATACATGAAGAAAGCAAAAGGTCATTAAAAATACAGGAAAGGAAGAAAAGACCAAAATGGATGTCAGAGAAGACTGAAATTTGCTCTTGAGCAGAGAGTAGATAAAGCAGAGAGTAGATAAAGTGAATGGAAGAAATGATGAAATAAAAGAGCCAAACAGATGATTTCAAAGGGCAGCTCTGAGGACAAAGTAAAATATTATAATGAAATGTGTAAAGACCTGTAGCTAGAAAATCAAAAGGGAAGCACAAGCTCAGCATTTCTCAAGCTGAAAGAACTGAAGAAACAATTCAAGCTTTGAGTTGCAATATTAAAGGATTCTATGGGCAAAATATTGAACAATGCAGGAAGCATCAAAAGAAGATGGAAGGAATACACAGAGTCATTGTACCAAAAAGAATTAGCCAGTGTTCAACCATTTCAGGAGGCAGCATATGATCAAGAATCAATGGTATTGAAGGAAGAAGTCCAAGCTGCACTGAAGGAATTGTTGAAAACCAAGGTTCCAGGAATTGATGGAATACCTATTGAGATGTTTCAACAAATGGATGCAGCACCGGAGGCACTCACTCATTTATGCCAAGGGATTTGGAAGACAGCTACCTGGCCAACCGACTAGAAGAGATCCATATTTGTGCCCATTGCAAAGAGAGGTGACACCACAGAATGAGGAAATTATTGAACAATATCATAAATATCACATGTAAGTAAAATTTTGCTGAAGACAATTAAAAAATGGTAGCAGCCGTACATTGACAGAAAACTGTCAGAAGTTCAAAGCAGATTCAGAAGAGGACATGGAATGAAGGATGTCATTGCTAATGTCAGATGGATCTTGGCTGGAAAGCAAAGAATGCCAGAAAGATTTATTTGTGTTTTATTGACTATACGAAGGTATTCAATTGTGTGGATCATAACGAATTATGGAGAACACTGCAAAGAATAGGAATTCCAGAACACATAATTGTGCTTATGAGGAACCTATAAATAGACAAATAGGCAGTCATTCAAACAGAACAAAGGGATATTGTATGGTTTAAAGCCAGGACAAGTGTGCATCAGGGTTGTATCTTTTCACCATACCTATTCAATTTGTATGCTGAGCAATAATCCAAGAAGCAGGACTATATGAAGAAGAATATGAAGAAAGACTCATTAACAACCTGTAATTTGCACATGACACAACTTTGCTGACTGAAAATGAAGAAGACTAGAAGCACTTACTGATGAAGATCAAAGATTACAGCTTTTAGTACGGATTATACCTCAACATAAAGAAAACAAAAATCCTCACAACTGGACCTATCAGCACAATCATGATAAAAGAAGAAAGGAATGAAGTTGTCAAGAATTTCATTTTACTTGGATCCATAATCAACACCTGTGGTAGTTAAATTTGTATGTCAACTTGTCTGGGCCTGGTTGAGTGGCTGGGCAGCTGGTGGTAGTTATTCCCCATGATGAGACTGACAATCAGCTCCATGGTGGGATCTACCACAAGCAGCTGAGTAGTTGTCTTTGTGATGTGGTCTGCTTCCTGTATATAAGGAGAAGCCTTGGGGATGGTCTCTAGCTTATGGCACGCTTGAATCCTGCATGCAGTTGTGTCGTTGTTCAGCAGCTTGCCATGCTCTGCTGACCTTGGGACTTAAAATGGACTTAAATTAATGGCCTGCCATGTGGTTTGGTAACATTGGGACTGTGCCTTTTTACTTTTCAACCTTGGGCTTGGCAGCCTCAGGAGCCAGCAGCTGTCTTGAGTGAAGAAATGCCTCTAGCTCCAGTGGGCCGGGAGCAGGAGGCAGAGCTGAAACCCAAGGTGGAGGGGCTTTCACCCAGCCCCCAGAGCCTGGCACTTTGAACTTGGACTTAAAGCCTCCAAACTGTAAGAGAATAAACTCCTGTTTGGTAAGGCCATCCCATTTGTGGTATATTCTTGTCAGAGGAGCACTAGGTAACCAGAACAACACCCAAGGAAGCAGCAGTCAAGAAATCAGAGGAATGTATTGCACTGGGCAAATCCACTGCAAAAGACCTTTGTAAAATGTTAAAGAGCAAAGGTGTCACTTTGAAGACTAAGGTGAACTTGACCCAAGCCATGGCATTTAAATAGCCTCATATGCATGTAAAAGCTAGACAATGAACAAGGAAGACTGAAGCAGAATTGGAGCATTTCAATTGTGGTGTTGGTGAAGAATACTGAAAATTCCATGTACAGCCAGAAGAATGAACATATTTGTCTTGGAAGAAGATCCAGAATGCTCCTTAGAAGCAAGAATGGCTAGAATTTGTCATAGGTAGACAGGAAAGATGATCAGATATGGATATACTAATGGGAATATACCCATTACCATATATAGGGTTTCCTAGATTCATACTTTGTACATTCCAAGTTCTGATTATTAATGGATGTTTGTAGCTGTTTCTTCTCATTTTAAGTTGTGCCACATCAGCAAATAGAGGTCTTGAAAGTTCTCCTTTTGGAATGTACAAAGTATGAATTTAGGAAAATTGGAAATTGTCAAAAATGAAATGGAATGCATAGAGATTAATATCCTAGGCATTAATGGCTGAAATGGACCAGTTTTGGCCATTTTGAATCAGACGACCATATGATCTACTATGCTGGGAATAGCAATTTGAAGAAGAATGGTGTGGCATTCATCATCACAAAGGATGTTTCAAGGTCTGTCCTGAAGTACAATATCCATATGTACTTATCCAGTGGGAGCTCTGGTAGCATAGTGGCTAAGGCACTTGACTGCTAACCAGAAGGCTGG
>NW_006921858.1:3530751-3538699 GCF_000298275.1 Orycteropus afer afer | reverse complement strand
ATATGTGCAAAGAGTTGGAGTTAGAAAACCAAAAGGGAAGAACATGCTCAGCATTTCTCAACCTAAAAGAACTGAGGAAAAATATTAAGCCTTGAGTTGCAATATTGAAAGATGCTATGGGCAAAATATTGAATGATGCAGGAAACATCAAAAGAAGATGGAAGGAATACAGAGTCACTGTGCCAAAAAGAATTGGTTGATGTTCATCCATTTCAGGAGGTGGCATGTGATCAAGAACCAATGGTACTGAAGGAAGAAGTCAAAGCTGCACTGAAGGAAGTGGTGAAAAACAAGGCTCCAGGAATTGACGGGATACCCATTGAGATGTTTCAACAAACAGATGACACACTGGAGGCACTCACTAGCCTATGCCAGGAGATTTGGAAAACAGTTACCGGGCCAATTGACTGGAAAAATTCCATATTTGTACACATTCCAAAGAAAGGTGATCCCACAGAATGTGGAAATTATTGAACAATATCATTATATCACACACCAGTAAAATTTACTGAAGATATTCAAAAACATTTAGAGCAGTATATTGAAAGAGAACTTCCAGAAATGCAAGCTGGACTTAGAAGAGGACATGGGATGAGGGGTATCATTGCTGATGTCAGATGGATCTTGGTTCAAAGCAAAGAATACCAGAAAGATGTTTACTTGTGTTTTATTGACTATGCAAAAGCATTTGATTGTGTGGTTCATAACAAATTGTGGATAACATTGAAAAGAATGGGAATTCCAGAACACTTAATTGTACTCATGAGGAGCCAGGAGGCTGTCGTTTGAACAGAACAAGGGGACACTGCATGGTTTAAAATCAGGAAGGGAATGTGTCAGGATTTTATCCTTTCACCATACTTATTCAATCTGTATGCTGAGCAGATAATCCAAGAAGCTAGACTATATGAAGAACCTGGTATCAGGTCTGGGGGAAAGTTCATTAACAACCTGAGATACACTGGCGACACAACTTTGCTTGCTGAGAATTAGGATGACTTGAAACACTTAATGATGAAGATTGAAGAATACAGTCTGCAGTATGAATCACACGTCAATATAAAGAAAAAAATAATCCTCACAACTGGACCAATAAGCAGCATCACGATAAATGGAGAAGGGATTGAAGTTGTCAAGGATTTCCTATTACATGGTTCTACAACCAATGCCAATGGAAACAGCAGTCAAGATATCAGACGACATATAACCGAAAACTAAAACCAAACTCACTGCCATTGAGTCAGCTCTGACTCATATTGACCCCTCCTTGGGTTTCTGAAGTGGTATCACTACAGAAGTGGATTGCCCAACCTTCCTTCCAAGGAGTGGCTGGTGGATTTGAACCGCCAGCCTTCTGGTTAGCAGTCAAATGCCTTAGGCACTATGCCACTGGGCAAATCAGCTGCAAAAGACTTCTTTCAAGTGATGAAGAGCAAAGATGTCTCCTTGAGGACTAACGTGCACCTGACACAAGCCATGATATTTTCAATCACCTCAGGTACATGTGAGAGCTGGGCAATGAATAAGGAAGATAGAAGAGTCAATGCTTTTGAATTGTAGTACTGGAGAAGAATGCTGAAAATACCATGGACTGCTAAAAGAACTAATAAATCTGTCCTGGAGGAAGTCCAGCTAGAATGCTGCTTGGAGGTGAGAATGGCCAGACTTCGCCTTACCTACTTTGGTCATGTTTTGAGAAGAAACCATTCCCTGGAGAAGGGTATCATGGTTGGTAAGGTGGAAGGTCAATGAAAGAAGGGAAGGCCCTCAACAAGATGGATTGACACAGTGGTTGCAACAATGGGCTCAGGTATAGCCAGGATCATGGAGGGGCACAGGACCAGGCAGTGTTTTGATCTGCTGTGCATAGGGTTGCTATGAGTTGGAGATGACTCGATGGCACCTAACAACAACAACATATGTATAGGGTTTGGCAGACAATTTTCTACATACGTAGAATGTATGTGCTATAAAAATGGCCATAGATATAATAGAGTAAACAGAGCAAAGTTAAGATAATTTCTTAGCCATGTCCAAGAGCTTTGAGGGAGTGAGTTGCTGGGCCTGTGGGCTCAGGACCAATGTGGCAGGGGACAACAAACTGAATTGGTGCAACATAGTACACAAAAATATTCTACATTCTACTTTGGTGAGTAGGGACTGGGCTCTTGAAAGCTTGCAAGCAGCCATCTAAGATGCAACATTTTGTCTCCCCTTGTCCAGAGCAAAAAAAAAAAAAGAAGAAGAAAATCAAAGATGCAAGGAACTAATGGATCATGAGATCCTCAGCTTACATGACCCTAAGACCAAAAGAACTAGGTGGTACCTGGCTGCCAATGCCAACCACTCAGAAAGGGATCAAAATTGGAAATCATAGAGTAAGAGAAAATAGCAGAACTAAATTCAATAACCTAAAAAAGACCAGGATTACTGGTCAGATAGAGACTGGTGAAACCCTTGAGACTATGGCCCCTAGTCACACTTTGGGCCTGGAATTGAACTTACTCCCTTGGCTTACCTCTCAGCCAAACAACAGACAGGTTTATGAACTGAACAACTACATTAGGCACATGGACTCCTTAGCACAATCAACCAAGGGATATCAGAAGGGTAGCATTTGCTCAGGGAGAAAGCTAGGGAAGCTGGAATGCATAAGAAAGAAGGACACAGGGTAAAGGTAACCACCAGGAGGAAGTGGGAAGAGAGCTGTACGTTGTGGGGACTGTAATCAACGTCATGAAACAAAATGTGTATGAACTCTTGAATGGAAAATGAATCTGCTCTGTAAAATTTCACCCAAATCACAATAAAAAGTTAAAATTACCTGTTTTCGATGGGGAATTTGACAAAAATTATGGACAATGGTTGTACAATAAGATTAATGAAATTGATATCACTGGATTGTACACTTGAAAAACATGAATTGACAACTGGACTAATAAGCAGCATCATGATAAATGGAGAAGGGATTGAAGTTGTCAAGGATTTCACATGACTTGGTTCTGCAATCAACGCCAATGGAAGCAGCAGTCAAGATGTCAGATGATGTATAGCCCTGAGCAAATCGGCTGCAAAAGACCTCTTTCAAGTGATGAAGAGCAAAGAAACCTCCTTGAGGACTAAGGTGCACCTGACACAAGATATTTTCATGTTATGTGTAATTTTATAATAAAAAAAAATACCTGTTTTGAAATGCAAGATGTTAAGAGGAAAAAGGATGGAAACTTTCTATACAATTTTTTTTGTAAACATAAAACTCCTCTAAAACATAAAGTCTGTTTTTTAAAATGCCATGCTTTCCATTCTTTAACTCTTTTTCTTCACAATTCACCTTTATTGTCATTGATCTCAACTAGGCATTAAGACAAAGATGAGAGTGCTTGGTAACAACAGACCTTCCAAAACCTGTTAGTTGGAGTCGGAGATTTTTTTTTCTAGAAGTCGGTCTCCTGAGTAGCCACAAATCGGTATTCTTAAGGGGTGTCAAAGGCTGTATAAGAATGTCTAGCAAAAGCTGTTTTTTTCCTGATTTACCTTTAGTTTAGAATTTTATTACAAACTTTTCTTTGGATCACAGGTGTTCCACACACTAGATCATATCCGTAAGGAAATCATAGTAATCTCCCCTTATTTGCAGAAAACCTAGTTCAGTAATTTGCTTAAGATCTCTCAGCTAATAAATGGCACAACTTGTATTCAAATTCAGGCAGTTTGGCTCTAAAGCTCACACTCATAAACCCCCCTCATGGGGCTATTGTGAGGCATGAAGTTTGTAATCCAAGTAAAGCACCTATCACCATGGCTGGCCCATAGTAGGAGATCGCTTGTCTTTCTTTTGCCAGGACAATGTCCAGTAGAACCCACCAGAGGGCAGTGACATAAATCCTTTAGGGAGTTCCAAAGATAGAGTATCTCCTTAGGTCCAACCTCAGGAAATCTTCATAAAGACACTTAGAAATATAATACCTTAGACCTTCAACTTTCCTTCCACCCTTCATAACTTCCTAGCTTCTTTCCATCCTTCCTTCCTTCTCATTTTCTTCCTCCCTCCTCATTCCCTTCCTCTTCCTCTTTCTCTTACCTTTCTTCCATTTATTATTTTCCATCTTTTTTTTCTTACACTTAAGAGTATTTTCATTTAAAGTTTTTTGGAGGATCAATGGTCAGAGGGAAAAGACAGCAGTACATAGAATGAAAGGAGTAAAGTAGGTTCCAGTTGTAGCACAACTTCCACACAGAAATGTTAATTAGAAATCAAAGCAATAGCTCAAGGATTTTGCAGATTTTCTAAATTAATTTCCTCGTTCTTTACCTTCCTCGGAAACATCTTATTCATATGGCACTTATTAAGCACTGCTTTGTTCTTTGTATGCACATCTTTTTCTTCCAGAGGTCTAAAATCATTGAGAAAATTTATGAAGGCCTTGATGTGGCTGCCTACTTTGAAAAAGAGGATGCTAAGACGGTTTGGGAGTCCCTGAGTGATGTAAATGGTTAATGGTGCTGAATAAGAAGTTGGATGCTCAAGTCCACCCAGAGGCACCTCAGAAGAAACATCTGACAATCAATTTTGGAAAAGTCACCCATTGAAAACCCTATACACACAAATCTACTCAAAGGCAATGGTTGTAAGAGGGTTGTGACCAAACGGATAGGCCTTCAGAAGCTGGGACATGCTTCTCTGAGGTAATCAGGTGATGAGATCGGTCTCCTCAGTACCTGCTTCCAATTAATGTTCAGTGTTTGGAGATACCCTGGTACAAACTATGTGAAGTGTATGCATGGTTATGTTTTATTCCATCTCAAGTGTAATTCCTAAGAACCCTGTGTCTTTGATTTTGGATTTATGTAAATGGTTGAGATGGTAGGGCTTTCCCTATGCATACATCTAGAAAGCCAATACCAGAAATGAAGAAAAGAAAAGCCAGGAGTTGCAAGGTATACTAGCTTGTGTCCAAGGTAGAGTAGGGTTGAGGAGTTAAGAAATCTTGCCACATTGCACAGGAGCCTGTTTAAAGAATATGATACACTTGGGTAGGTTCTTTCTATGGCTCAAGTTAAAAAAAAAACAAACCAGAATTCTTATCAAAGTCTTCCAAACCCCATATTCAAGGCCTACGCATCAGTTGGAAAACATCTGGGAAAGACAGAGCAGCTGGATCTTCAGCTAACCTATGAGAGGGGGACATTTTGCACTTCGAAGTCTGAGGTAAAATAAAGTATAAACAGTCAATGGAAATCTTTTGAAACATATCTTTTGGACAATATATAATACGTTATAAACTATTCATCAGGTGTGTCTAAAGCAAATGGCAGATTACAAACCTATCTCTACAGGCCTTCCCTTTGTCTTTCACCCTGCTTTTGCTTACTTTCATCTCTCTTACTTGGGCTGCTGTTATCGTTGCTAGGTACTGTTGAGCCAGTTCCAACTCGTAGCATCCCTATATGCAACAGGACAGAACACTGCCCAGTCTTGTGCCATCCTCGTAATCAGTGCTATGTTTGAGTCCATTGTTGCAGTCATTGTGTCAATCTATCTCTTTGAGGGTCTTTTTCTTTTTCACTGGCCCTTTACATTAACAAGAATGATGTCCTCCTTCAGGATCTGGTCCCTCCGGAAAACATATCCAAAGTGTGTGATACAAAGTCTCCTCATCCTTGCTTCTAAAAAAAATTCTGGCTGTACTTCTTCCAAGACAGCTTTGTTTATTCCTAGCAGTACATATCTGTCCATAGTATATTCAATATTCTTTGCCAACACCACACTGTGAATGCATCAATTATTCTTCTGTTTTCCTTATTCATTGTCCAGCTTTTGCATGCATATAAGGCAATTGAGAGTATCATGGCTTGGGTCAGGAGCACCTTAGTCCTTAAAGTGACATTTTGCTCTTTAACACTTTAAAGAGGTCTTTTGCAGCAGTTTTATTCAATGCAATGCATCTTTTGATTTCTTCCCTGTCACTTCCATGGGTGTCTATCATGGATTCAAATAAAATGAAATCCTTGACAACTTCAATCTTTTCTCTGTTTTATCAAGATGTTGCTTATTGGTCTGGTTGTGAGGATCTTTGTCCTTTATGTTGAAGTGTAATCCATATTCATCAGAAGGAAGATGGGACAATCTACTTCCATAGTGATACTGCCTTGGAAACCCAAGGAGGGGTTGCTATGAGTCGGGTCCGACTCAACAGCACATAACAACAACAACAACAATCCATATTCAAGTCTTTGATCCTCATCAGTAAGTGTTTCAAGTCTTGTTTACTTTCAGCAAGCAAGTTTGTGTCTGCATATCACAGGTTGTTAGTCTTCCTTCAGTCCTGATGTTGTATTCTTCTTCAGATAGTCCTGCTTCTCAGATTATTTTGTCAGCATACAGATTGATTAAGTATGGTCAAAGGCTCCAACCCTGATGCAGACCTTTCCTGATTTTAAACCACACAGTATCCCTTGTTATGTTCAAATCACTGCCGCTTGCTCTATGTACAGTTTCTGCATGAGCACAATTAAATGTTCTGGAATTCCCATTCTTCCAATATTACCCATAATTTGTTAAGATATACACAAGTAAATGCCTTAGCATAGTCAATAAAACACAGGTAAACATCTTTCTGGTATTCTCTGCTCTCAGCCAAGATCCATCTGACATCAGTATGTTGTTCCAGGTCTCCCTATGAATCTTGCTCGAATTTCTGGCAGTATTTGGCCAATGTACTGCTGCAACCATTTTTGAGTAATTTTTAGCAAAATTTTACTTGCATGTGATATTAATGATATTTTTCTATAATTTCCACATTCTGTTACATCATTTTTCTTTGAAATGTGCACAAACTTGGATCTCTTACAGTCAGTTGGCGGGTATCTGTCTTCCAAATTTCTTGGTATTCACAAGTAAGCACTTACAGGGTTGCTTCTATTTGTTGAAACATCTCAGTTGGTATTCTGTCAATTACTGGAATCTTTTTTTTTTTTTTTTTTGCACCAATGCCTTCAGTGCAGCTTGGACTTCTTCCTTCAGTGCTGTAGATCCTTGATCATATGCAACCCTTGAAATGATTGGACGTTAAACAGTTCTTTTTAGTACAGTAACTCTGTGTATTCCTTCCATCATTTTTAGATGCTTCCTACATCATTCAATATTTTGTCCATAGAGTCCTCCAATATTGCAACTCGAGGCTGGAATTCTTTCTTTCAGCTTGAGAAATGCTGAGCATGTTCTTCACTTTTGGTTTTCTAACTTCTGTTCTTTTCGTGTTTCATTATAATACTTTGTCTTCTTGAGTTGCTCTTTGAAAGCGTTTGTTAGGCTCTTTTACTTCATTTCTTCCATTCACATTAGCTATTCTGTTTAAGACCAAGTTTCAGAGTCTCTTATAAAGACATTTTGGTCTTTTCTTTCCTTCCTCTTTTTTTAATGACCTTTCCCTTTTTTCATGTGATGTCCTTTATGTCATCCCACAACTTGTCTTGTCTTCGGTCATTAGTGTTCAATGATCAGTATTTCTGAGATATTCTCTAAATTCGAGTGGGATATACTCAAGGTCATATTTTGACTCTCGTGGGCTTGTTTTAATTTTTTTCAGTTTCAGCTTGCATATGAGCAGATGATGATCTGTTCCACAGTTGGCTCATGGCCTTGTTCTAACTGATGACACTGAGCTTCTCCATTGTCTTTCCATAGATGTAGTCAATTTGATTGCTGTGAATTCCATCTGGAGAGGTCTCTCTGTATAGATGCCATTTATGTTGTTGAAAAAAGGTATTTGTATAGTAGAGCTAACAAGGGGCAAGCTTGTGGTTACAGCTTGGTCACAGCCAGCTACCCAGAGGGACCAAGTAGTTGAACCTGCGGGCTTGGGACCATAGTCACAGGGGACATCAAGCTCAATTGGCATAACATACTATACAAAACACTGTACCACCTCCGACTTTTGTGAGTAGC
>NW_006921858.1:3490141-3519896 GCF_000298275.1 Orycteropus afer afer | reverse complement strand
TTCTGTGTCTGTGTTAATTGGTTTCCCTTTTCTTTGTTGAAGAGGGTCTGTGCAATCCTTCTGCCTAGTCCGCCATCTTGCCCCACCTCCTCCCATTTCATTTTTGACAAGTTTCAATTTTCTTGATTCATACTTTGTACATTCCATGTTCTGATTACTCATGGATGTTTGCAGCTGTTTCTTCTCATATTGAGTCATTACTTGGGCTATATGCCCTAAATGATTATAAGTTCCTAGAGATTACAAACATCTTATATAGCATCAACAGCAGTGCTTTACACCAATTACGTTTTAAATTTTTGCTTGAATGACTACACATCTAAAATCTATCAGGAGTCCATGCAGAGGAAATGAAGTTAATCTAAATAATTATTTGGGTAAAAAGAAAGAACATTAACACAAAAAAGAAATCAAGAAACAATCACACAACCCAATTTTTTTCCCCCTGAGGTTATATAACTGGTTACATAACCTCAGGGGGAAAAATTGGGTTATGTGATTGTTTCTTGATTTACTTTGTATGTTAAGGTTACGTAGCTTTCTGACTTTCCGTGATACTGTCTGCTCAGACAAACTTTATGGTAGATGTAAGCAACTATGTCACAATCAAGTGTGGCCCTAGTTTCTGCCCAGTCTATCAGTAGTAGTTAATGTAGCACTCCCCCTTTACCAAAACCAAACCAACTCACTGCCATTGAGTTGATTCCAACTTGTAGCAGTTCCCATTGAGTTTCCAAGGTGATAAATCTTTATGGAAGTAGATTGCCCTGTCTTCCTTCCACAGAGCAGCTGGTGGGTTTGAATCACCACCCTTCTAGTTAGCAGTTAAATGCCTTAAGCACTAATCCACCACAGCTCTATTCAGCTCTTGTTGTTGTTATGTGTCCTTGAGTCAGACCTGACTCATAGCAACCCCTCCTTGTGTTTCCAAGGCAGTATCACTGAGGAAGTAGATTGCCCCATCTTCCTTCTGAGGAGTGGCTGGTGGGTTTGAACCGCCAGCCTTCTGGTTAGCAGTCAAGTGCCTTAGCCACTATGCTACCAGAGTTCCCAACTGCATGCATTGCTTAGCTGTTGAAAGTGTTGGCTGTTAGTGGCTCACAGCTATCTAGCTCTCTTGTTGGAAGCCAAGTGATGGGTAAGTTATCTCACTCAACAATGAATGACTGGCTGACACAGGGGTACAGAAGATTGGCAATCTTGCCTTAAGGGGCAACAATTCTGTAGTGCCACTCATTCTTTATAGCCAGCTGCCCGTCTATGGATTAGGCCACTGTGTTTTACTTTACATGAGACCACATCCTGACCCCGCTCTTTTCCCTTCCCTATCCTGATTTACTAACTTCATTACAGGTTTTCTTTTACAACACTTCTTCAATAACGCATCTACCCTTATCCCTATCTCAGGCTCTGCTTCTTGGTAACTCAAACTAAGACATCATCACAGTGCATCAATATGACTTCACTATGTCAAAAGTCCCATGGCACCAGTGCCTACTTGAATAAAATTTCCACAATACCATATGCATAAGAACGGAAATTTGGATATTCCACGAATGCCCGTTATCACATGTTCTCCATCCAATTTCTATTCTTCAAGGTGGGGGGGAAGGATAAAGGATAACTTTACTGGATAAAGTTTTATCTTCTGATTGGCAGGTGGTGGCAATGGTTAGGAAGCAGTATTCATTTGGGACTTTCTCAGATAGGTGTATCCTCAGTTATATACAGTGTAAATTTCACTCTCTTTACTTATTTAAGGAGCTGTGGTGGTGCAGTGGTTAAAATATTTGGCTGCTAACCAAAAGATCAGCAGTTAAAACCCACAGGAAAAAGATGAGGCAGTCTGCTTCCGTAATGATTTACTGCCTTGGAAACCTTATGTGGCAGTTCTGTTCTGTCCTATAGGGTCCTACAGGTCTTTATGAGTTGGAATCAACTCAATGGATTTGGTTCTCTTATTTACTGTTATTGAGAGTATATGTGCATGATAAGGGGTTGTTGTTGTTGTCTTGTGCCATCGAGTTGATTCAAACTCATGGCAACCCCATGTTAAAGAGTAGATCTGAGCTTCATAGAGTTTCTTGGCTGTAATCTTTATGGAGACAAATCTCCAGACCTTTTCTTCCTTTGTGCTGCTGGGTGGGTTCTAACAACTTTTCCCAGCTGAGCACAAACTGTTTATGCCATGTGGGGACTGAGGAAGAATTGACCCACTTGAATTGTAATGTTGGCAGCAAATATTGGATTAGCATGGATTTCCAGAAGAATAAACAAATCTGTCCTGGAGAAATTATAGCCAGAATGCTCCTTAGAAACAAAGATGGTGAGACTTTGTCTCACTTACTTTGGACTTGTCATCAAGAGGAACAAATGACTGGAGAAAGACATCATGCTTGGTAAAGTAGAGGGTCAGCAGAAAAGAGGGAGATACTCAATGAGATGAATTGACACAGTGGCTGCAACAATGGGCTCAACATAGCAATGACTATGAAGATGGTGTAGGATCGGGCAACATTTTGTTCTGTTGTACATAATGTTGCTATGAATCAGAGCTGACTTGATGGCACTTAACAACAAAACAAATGCATATGAGATAGTATAGACTGCCTGACAATTACTGTTTTACTCAACCTCTCAGTCATAAGATTTTATATAACTTCTGTTTTTAGAGACTCTATTTAAGCATTGGAGGCTCTGGTAGTGTAGTGCCTAAGGCACTTGACTGTTAACCAGAAGGCTGGCGGTTCAAACCTACCAGCCACTCCTCGGAAGGAAGGTTGGGCAATCTACTTCCGTAGTGATACTGCCTCAGAAACCCAAGAAGGGGTCGCTATGAGTCAGGTCCGACTCAACAACATGTAACAACAACAACAACAACATTTAAGCATTATTGGAGGGGACAGGTACTGGAACAGTAAGAGTCATTTAGTACTCAAACTAGACTCAGGGTGTATGTGTCTTTTCCATTTTGAAGGAATGAGGTGAATGTAAAGTTTTTCTTTCATGCTTTTGTTCCACTTTGTGGATTGTTGATGGCAAAATTTTAGTACTCAACCACAATTTGCTCTTCTACTTCTAAAGATTATGTGTCACTTATCTCTGCTGTTTGTTGATGTGAGTTCTGGGAATAACAATTAATTTTACCAGTAATTTAATTAAGGTAGATATTAGTCAATCATAATTGGCAAAGGAAATATGAAAATATGATGCAATGGAAGACCAAATAGGAATAATTTTTGGATAATTTGTTGTTTTGTGCTATGTACATTATCATTAGAACAGTGAATTCACTAAGTTGGCTAAATTTATTCAAATTATCAGAAATAATTACATTATTGATAATTACATATTGATGGTAACACATACAACTAAACATTTAGGCTATTTCTCCAAGATAAATTTCACACACTTGTTTTTCCATCTTTGACTTTTTGTTGAATTCTTAGTATTTCTAGTAATGGTATGGAAAAGCATATTAATGAAAAATTATACTGTGGGATTATTTCTTGTTATTTTATTTTTTTTTTTTGGCTAGCATACTAGTTCTTAGGTAAGTTGCATAGTTCTTTACTTCCACAGGAAGACCGTAACCATAATAGAAATGCAAATGTGCATATGGTTCAACTTAGTAACATTTCCGTTGGTTAGATAATTCTATAATGATGTAAAAAAAAATTGTCACAAAAATGTTAATGATCTCTTGTATGCATAGAGTAGTTGCTTTAAGGATCTCATACTGCTTTTTAAGTGTTAACAAATTGAACCCAAACTTTATCAGCTATTTCTTTACTTTTGTCTTTTCTTTAAACTCAATAATCTAATTCAACTGAAATTCTGATAATATAGTAAGACCAAAATAAAGCATAAGCAACAATGTAAGTCTCCAGATATAGTTCTGCATGATAATTGGAGTGTAGAGCAATTATGTCATAACAGGGTTGTAAATCTCTCTCCTCCTTTCCCCAACTAGGATTTTAAATGTAAGTATTTGTAGAACTCTGACTGCAGTATTTTACAACTAACTCTTTCTAGTGATTTTGGAAAAGGTAAAAAATTCATAAAATTTGGATACATAGATGAGAGCACAGCATGAATAAATTCCATATAAATCTGATAAGGAATGAAATAATCAACTCTTATCAGCAATAAGACTTAGGAAGTAAAGGTGCAACTCTGAGATACTCTTTGGCAAGGGGAGTGATTACCTAAGAGCTTTGTATTTCCTTCTCTTGAGTTATCTCATTAATAAATAAAACCCTCTCTGATTCCCAACTAATACCGTTAGCCTACTCTGATTTAGCACATCTCTTTACTACTCTCGTCCACCCCAACCAGATTTTCTGAAATCTAGAGCCCATCCACATATAATTATTTTTTTCACTCATTAAAATTGGCTTGGAATTAAGTAGAAACAGAAAAAAATAGAGATGAGGTCCTGGAAGATACGTATGTAGTGGCAACAATTTACTCATCAGCATACAATAATGCAAAATATAGAAATAGGGGCTCACTTATATACTATTTGGTATGATGGCCAATGAATTGTTTCATTAGATTAGGGAGGCCTGGTGGTGCAGTGATTAATAAATGTTTGGCTGCTAACTGGAAGGTCGGCAGTTCGAATCTACCATCTGCTCCATGGGAGAAAGATAAGATAATCTGCCTCCATAAAGATTTACAGCCTTGGAAAGCTTACAGGGGCAGTTCTACTCTGTCCTATTAGTTCACTATGAGTCAGATTCACCTCAATGGCAGTGAGTTTAGTTTGGCACATTAGATTTATGCAGCATTCCCTCTACACAGCTCAAAACATTTTTTTCAGGATTTGTCTAGGACAAAACTGTAAAGTAGCAAAGACAGCTTAAAATGTCACTTTTTAGTGTCTCTTCAATCAGCTAAACAAAACATAATAACGTATCTGTTGCCACTGAGTTGATTCCAACTCATAGCATCCCTGTATGACAGAGTAGAACTGCCCCCATGTTTTTCAAGACTATGTATCTTTGCAGAAATAGAATGAATGCCATATCTTTGTCCCATGGAACAAAGATGGTGGTGGGTTTGAACCACAGATCTTTTGGTTAGATGCTGAGCACTTAACTACTGCATCACTAGGGTTCCTTTTCTATCAGCTAGCCCTCCCTTTTTTTATTATTGTGGTAAAAAATATACATGTAACAAACATTTACCATTTCAGCCATTTTTACGTGTACAATTCATTGACATTAACTACATTCACCATGTTGTACAAAGGAACTCTGGTGGCACTGTTGTTAAAGCATTTAGTCCTATAGGGTTGATATGAGTCGCTATCAACTTGATGGCAGTGGATCTGTCCGTCATGCTGTGCAACCATCATCACCATCCACAATCAGCTAGCCTCTTGCTACTTACTTCCTAGAAGGCCAGGATCCATCCTGGGGAGCCTTATGGAGTCTCTGTTTTCTTTCCCCTTTCCTTCTTTACTCCTGGCCACCTAAATCTCTGGCACTGTGCCTCACACTCTTTGGACTTTGTTATGTAAGCTGGCTTATTTGATAAAATAAACTCTGCTATTGTGTTAATGGAGTTCCTCGATGCTGCAAATAGTTACTTTGTTCAGCTGTGAACTAAAAGGTTGGAGGTTTGAGTCTACTCAGTGGCACCTTGAAAGAAATGCCTGGTGATTTACTTCTGAAAAATCAGCCCTTGAAAACCCTACGTAGCATACATAGTTCTCTGACACACAGGGGGTTGCCATGAGTTAGAGTTGACTTGATGGGCAACTAGTGATTGTGTTAATAAAGGCTAATGATTGTTTAACCCCCTCCCAAGCAACAGTCACAAATTTTTACAATGGTATTCGGAAGATAACTAGTTGTGTAATTAAATTTGTATGTCAACTTGGTTAGGCCTGGTTGAGTGGCTGCGCAGTTGGTGGTAGTTATTCTGCATGATGAGACTGGCAATCCCATGGTGGGATCTACTACAGGCAGCTGAGTAGCTGCCTTTGGGATGTGGTCTGCTTCCCATACATAAGGAGAAGCCTTAGGGATAGTCTCTAGCTTGTGGCACACTTGGATCCTGTATGTAGCTGTGTTGTTGTTCAGCAGCCTGCCATGCTCTGCCAACCTTGGGACTTACAATGGACTTGAATTAATGGCCTGCCGTGTGGTTTGGTAACACCGGGACTATGCCATTTTATTTGTCGACCTTGGGTTTGTCACCCTCAGCAGCCAGTAGCTGCCTGAGTGAAGAGATGCCCCTAGCTTCAGTGGGCTGGGAGCAGGAGGTAGAGCTGAAGTCCAAGATCGAGGGGCTTCTTTCACAGAGCCTCTGGAGCCTGGCACTTTGAACTTGGACATAAAGCCTTCAAATTGTGAGAGAATAAACTCCTTTTTGGTAAGGCCATCCCATTTGTGGTACATTCTTGTCAGAGTGGCATGAGGTAACCAGAACACCATAGTTCAAAGGTGTAACTCTAAATTTTAGGGGTTTGGTAAATAGCTCTTGGAGTCTATTCAGTTCTAATAAATATCTACTAGGCATCTTTAGATATTTAGATATGGGAGCTCTGGTAGCATAGTGCCTAAGGCACTTGACTGCTAACCAGAAGGCTGGTGGTTCAAACCCACCAGCCACTCCTCGGAAGGAAGGTTGGGCAATCTACTTCCGTAGTGATACTGCCTCGGAAACCCAAGGAGGGGTCGCTATGAGTCGGGGCCGACTCAACGGCAAATAACAACAACAACAACAGGCATCTTTATGCCCTCCCTGACATATATTTGAACTAGGTTTTCCTATTATAAATACACATAAGTCTAGCAGGATTTTCACTAAATCACACATTCCATTCATGAACGGAGCAGAATGAGATGAAATGAAAGAGTCTTATTTTCCCTTGTTCCAATGCTGGATTGTTCTTTGAGAAACAATATGTTGTTTATTGTGTCATTCAACCCAGTGGGAGAATTACTGATAAACCAGCTGCCAGATAAGACTCATATAGAAATTAATAATCCCAGGTAGGAAATGGTAAATACAGATAAAGAAGTATGCAATTGCAGAGCTGAGAGAGAATCTTTCTAATCAGGAGATCAGGGAAAACTTCATGAAGAAGTAGCATTTGAACTGGGTCTTGAATTTGTAAAATTGATGTGTGACTATGCTTGGGATTAGGGAGGAGGGCAATGATAAGAAGAGTGAACATGTCAGCAAAAACACAGATGCAAGAAAGTGGAGATTCTCTTGTGCTGCTGTAACAGCAACGAAATACTGTAAGTAAATGCCTTTAAAGAATAGAAATTTCTTTCTCTCAATTCAAAGACCAAATGTCTGAAATCAGGGCATGGCTCTGGGGGGAGGTCCTTTTGTATCTATTTCAACTTCTAGTAATATTCCGTGCTTTTAGGTTTGCAGATACATATGCCGTGTGTGTATGTCTTTGTACGATGTCCTTTTTCTGTGTGTGTGTGTGTGTGTATGTGTATTTTGCTCTTTTTATAACTTAGATTAGGTTTAGGTCCAGCCCTACAATAGTTTGGCCTGATTAGCATAACAAAAGAAAACCGCTATTTCCAAACCAGATCATATTTACAGGTAGAAGGATTAGGATTTTAACACAATTTTTTTTGAGGACACAATTCAATCACTAACATTCTTTTTAGACAATTGAGAAGAGCAGTGGAATAGGAAGTAGGGAAGGAAATTTTGTGTTAGGGCCTGTGACCTTTTCATCATCAAATTAAGAAGTTCTTTAGTTTGTGGGCAGAGAATCATTGCAGAGCTTAGAGCAAGAGGATTGTGACCTAGTGAGAGTGGTGCTTTAGAAAGAGTAATCTGGCAGCAGTGGTAGGGAGGATTGATGTTGTTATTGTTAGATGCTGTCCAGGTGCTTCTAACTCATAGGAACTCTATGCACAACAAAACGAAACCCTGCCTGGTCCTGCATCATCCTAAAATTGTTGCTATATTTGAGCCTATTGTTGCAGCCACTGTGTCAATCTATCTTGTGGAAGGTTTTCCTCTTTTTTGGCTGACCCTCTACTTTTCCAAGCATGATGTCCTACTCCAGAAACTGGTTGCTCCTGATAACATGTCCAAAGTTCATGAGATGAAGTCTCACCATCCTCCTTTCTAAGGAGCATTCTGGCTGTACTTTGTCTAAGGCAGATTTGTTCATTCTTCTGGTAGTCCATGGTATATCCATTATTCTTTGTCAGTACCATAATTCAAATGCATCATTCTTCATCAGTCTTTCTTATTCATTGTGCAGCTTTCACATTTGCATACCATGGCTTAGGTCCTGTGCATCTTAGTCCTCAAAGTGACATCTTTACTCTTTAACATTTTAAAGAAGTGCTTTGTGGCATTTTTGCCCAATGCAATATGTCATTTGATTTTTTTGACTGCTGCTTCCATGGGCATTGATTGTGGATATAAGTAAAATGAAATCCTTGACTTCAGTTTTCTCTTTCATTGTGATGTTGCTTATCGGTCCAGTTGTGAGGATTTTTGTTTTCTATGTTGACATATAACCCATACTGAAGGATGTAGTCTTTGATTTTCATCAGTAAGCACTTCAAGTCCTCTTGGCTTTCAGCAAGTAAGGTTGTTATCATATATGTATCACAGGTTGTTAGAAACTTCCTCCAGTTTTGATGCTTTCTTCTCTATATAGTCTAGTTTCTCAGATTATTTGATCAGCATACAGACTGCATAAGTATGTTGAAAGGATACAATCCTGACACACACATTTCATGATTTTAAACCATGCAGTATCCCTTGTTCTGTTAGAATGACTGTTCATGTACAAGTTCCTCATGAGCACAATTAAGTGTTCTGAAATTCCCATTTTTTGAAATGTTCTCCATAATTTGTTATGATCCACATAGTCAAATGCCTTTGCATAGTCAATAAAACACAGTTATTTCTTTTTCTTTCAGCTAGGATTCATCTGACATCAGCAATGATATCTCTCATTCCACGTCCTCTTCTGAATCTGGCTTGAATTTTTTTTTTTTTTAAATTGTGATTTGGGTGAAAGTTTACAGAGCAAATGCACTTTTCATACAGCAGTTCACATACACTTTGTCTCATGACATTGACTACAATGAACCCTAATGCAACAGCTCCTCTCCCACTTCCTCCTGATAGTTATCTCTTCTCTGTGTCCATCCCTCCATGCACTGCTGCCCTGAGTGTCTCCGTGTGCATAAACAGCCCTTCTTTCTCCCATGATTGTTCTCTCCAAGGAGTTTATCTACCTCAGGTAAATGTTCAACTCATATGCCTGTCTTTTGTTTGGCTGGAAGCCACAGGTGTGGGTTCAATTCCAGACCTGAAGGGAAGATAGGGGCCATAGTCTCAGTGGTTCCACAAGGCTGTATCAGACCAGCAAAACTTTTTTTTTTCCCCAAATGATTTTGAGTTTTGTTCCACATTGTTCTCCCTCTTTATCCAGGATCTCCTACATGGATTCCCCTCCGAGTGGTTGACAGTGGTAGCTGTCTAGTTCTTCTGGTCTCATGGTCATATAGGCTGTGGATTGCATGGTGTACCAGTCACTAGGACTAATTGTTTCCATGAATCTTTGGTTTTCTTCATTCTTCTTTGCTCTGGATGAGGAGAGACCCATCGTTGCATGTAGATGGCTTCTTGCAAGCTTTTAAGATCCCAGTCACTACTCACCAAAGTAGGAGGTGGAACAATGTTTTGTGTAGTATGTTATGCCAATTGAGCTTGATGTCCCGTGACTATGGTCCCATGGCTTGAATTTCTGATATTTCTCTGTTGATGTACAGCTGCAACCATTTTTGAATTATCTTCAGCATAATTCTACTACAAGAAATGAACCTAGGACTTTGTTTTGGAGACTGGAATTTGAATCCCTCCTCTGTTGGATTTTACTTCTCTCAGCTCCTTCATCTATATAAAGGAATTGGACTAGAGCTTTGGTGGTGTTGTGGTTAAAGCATTGGGTGGCTAACCAAAAGGTTGGTGGTTTGAACCCACCAGCTCTTGTTTCCACAAAGATGTACAGCCTTGAAAACCTTACAGGCAGTTCTACTTTGTCATAAATGGTCAGTATGAGTCAGAGTCTCCTCAATGGAAGTGGGTTTGGACTAGATAAAACCAGTGGTCTGTTTATCACGAGGTAATATTTGAAAAAGCAGAGATGGCAGTGGGCCCATAACATTTGTGATATCCAGCATGCACTGGATTTGAATATAGTCTTGGGCTAAGGACACAGCTGATACCAGGTTTTAGCACACCACATTTAACAGGAAGCAGCAACAGTTTTTAGGATCCATGTTTTTCAAGCTTGTCATTCCTCCACAACTCTCCACTCTCTAGGATAAATTTATTTAAAGAGAAGGAGCCATTGGTGGTTCTGTGGCAGATTCTTGTCTTCCACGGGGGAGACCTGAGTTCAATTTCCAGCCAATTCACCTCACGTACAGCTACCATCCATCTATCTGTGGAGGCTTGTGTGCTGCTATGATGCTGAACATGTTTCAACAGGGCTTCCATGCTAAGACAAACCAAGAAGGGATTGACAACCTTCTTCTGAAAAGAGCCCCTGAAAGCCTTATGGATCACAATGGTCTCATCCACAACTGATGGCATAAGACCAGGCAATGTTTTGTGCCATTTATGCATGGGTCACCATGAGTTAGGAGCCAACTCTATGGCAGCTAAGAATACTATATAAGAAAAATGTTGGCAACTTTCTGTCACTACTGTCAAATCAATGTGTAGGATGAAGATAAATAAGGCTCAGTTGTTGTCTTTAAGGACCTTACACTCAGGCTAAAGAAGAAGGTTTAAATAAACAAAAGGTCAAATATGATAACAACAATACGTGGTAGAATCACAGTAAGGGAGAAGGGAGAGATTTTTCTTGATTGGAAGGAGTTACCTGAGATTAGGGATGGCTGTGGGTGATGTGGACAGAAGAGTACCCACGCCAGGATGAAGAAACACCATGAGCAAAGATGTTGAAAGTTAGCACAGCAGGCCTTCAGGAACAGGTGGTTAGTTTTTCTATTTCATAAATACACTTGTGGGAGATAAAATTAGAAATACAGGTTGAAGCCAGCTGGTGGAAAGTCACTGGTCTTAGACTTAGAAGTTTGGACTTGTATTCAATAGACAATGCAGAACTATTTCCTGTTTTTGAACAGGGGAGGGAATGCAATTGTGCTTCAGGGAGACAACTCTGGCATCAGTGTCACCTGGATGGAGGAGGAACCTGGATGGATGGGGTGCCGGGACCAGCTAGCAGATCATTAGAAAGTTCCAGAACTGAGGTAGTGGCTGAACTAAGGATAGCAGTTATAGAAATGAAAATGAGGTAAGGAATGAGCAAGACATTTTGTGAGGTAGATCTGAGATGACTGGGAAGCAGATAATATGAGAAGATTGAGGAAGATAGAGAAGTCACAGAGATACCGCCTTGGAAATGCAAGGCAAGGTCATTGGAAGCCCAAGGAGGGGTCACTATGAGTCAGAAACAACTCCATAGCAGTGAGTTTTTTTTTTTTTTTTAAAAAACCCTAGCATGGATGACTAAGAAAATGGTGGAAGCTATTAGAAGAAGGTTGTTGTTGTTGTTGTTATGTGCCGCCGAGTCGGCCCGACTCATAGCGACCCCTCCTTGGGTTTCCGAGGCAGTATCACTACGGAAGTAGGATTGCCCAACCTTCCTTCCGAGGAGTGGCTGGTGGGTTTGAACCGCCAGCCTTCTGGTTAAGCAGTCAAGTGCTTTAGCCACTATGCTACCAGGCTCCTAGTTTTACTAAAAGTCAGGAGAAGATGCTGCCTTAGTTTTTGGGTTTGTGGAGTTTGAAGTCACAGGGCAGCATTAAGATTAGGATATTCAGTGGACACTTTGGAAATGTGAGGCCTTCTCAAAAGGACTAGAGGTACAGATTTGGGAATCACCTATGCAGAGGTGACAGTTAATGCTATGTTGTTGTTTTGTGCCATCAAGTGGGATCCAACTCACAGCGACCCCTCCTTGGGTTTCTGAAGCAGTATCACTACGAAGTAGATTGCCCCATCTTCCTGCAGAGGAGTGGCTGGTGGGTTTGAACTGCCAGCCTTCTGGTTAGCAGTCACGTGCCTTACGCACTACCTACCAGAGCTCTTAGTTAATGCAATGGGAATTGATAATCCAACAAGGGGACTAAATAATATGGGGCCTAGAAGAGAAAAGGATTTAGGACACTATCTTGGGGTCATTATGGTTAGAGAGTGGGAGGGTAAAGTAAACCTACTGAGAAAGACAGGTGCCATCCCAGCCCTGGGAGCTCCAGTGGGGTAGTGCCTAAGGCATTTCCTAACCAGAAAGCTTGCGATTCAAACCCATCAGCAATTGCGCAATCTATTTCCACACAGGTACGGCCTCGGAAACCCAACGAGGGGTCGCTATAAGTCAGAAAGGACTCCATGGCAGTGAGTTTTTTTTTTAAACTCCGTCTTAGGAAGGACTGCATACTCAGGATCGTGAATAATAGAGACTTTAAGGGCTGAAAGGGGATTTAGAGATTAGATGATTCAATGTCTCTTCCCACTCCCTTCACAGAGAGAAATTGAAGTCCAGGCAAAAGATCCAGTTAGGTTACTCCGCTAGCCAGTGGTAGATCCAGAATTAGAATCTTTCAATCTCGTACTCTTTCCACAAGCACATGCTTCCCTCTTCCCACCCATTTTAAGGTATTCATTAAAAAAAAAAAAATGCAGTCCTTGAACACACAGAAAACCACTAAGTTTTAACATGCAAGTTAAGCTAAGGATTCAGAAGGTATTTCTTACATTACGCCAGGGGGAAACCAGGCGGTTGGGGGGATGGGCAGGATGCCACCGCCTAGATGGGGCTAGGGGAGCTTCAGTCCATCCCGAACCCGGCTGGCTGTTCGTAAACGGTCGCGGTGTCCCCTACTCCAGCCCGCGGGTGTGCAAGGCCGGGGCGGGAGGTGACCTAGGCGGCCTCCAGCGGTGCGGCCGGCCGGCTAGCCGCGGGCTCACGCGCACCCCCTAGGGAGCGCGCGCGCCGCTGCACCCAGATGCGGACGCACGCCCAAATCACACCGCACACTCGGCCGCCTCACACCGGGGCGCGCGCACACGCGCAGGCAGGCACACACGCACACTCGCGCCCACACACCCCGTCACGTGAGCGTGACAGCGGCTCTCTCGCCGTGGCAGGGGCGGCAGCCCGAGCAACAGCAGCGGTCACCGCCGCTGCCGCCGCGGCCGCCGTAGCGCAAGGAGCCGTGAGTCCCACAGAGCAGGCGGCCGCTGCGCGAGCCCAGGAGCCGGCTGGCGTGCTTGGGGGCAGGCCGGGCGGGGCTGTGGTCCGAGGCCCCGAGGCGGCCCGCGTCTGGAGCGGCGCAGAGCCGGCGAACGAGGCCGCCATGGCGGGGCTCCACTGAAGGAAGCGCCGAGGGAGGAGGGGAGGGGGGCGAGAAGAAGAACAAATCCCTGCATTTCCTCCTCCTCCTCCTGCTCCTCCACACCATCCCTGCCTCCGTGCCTGCTCGCCCTGCTGCTCTCGCGCCGTCCTCCTCCTCCTCTATGCATCCCTGAAGCGGCGCAGGGACTGACTGCATTACAAAAATTCTCTTGCAAACAAAGAGAAAGAAGGAGCGAGCGAGGGTGGGGGGTGGAAATCTGCTAGGCGAGCATGGCGGACCGCAGCCTGGAAGGCATGTCTTTGCCTCTGGAGGTGAGAGCCCGCTTGGCTGAGCTGGAGCTGGAACTATCAGAAGGTAACCAAGCGCCCCCCGCCCCCCTTTTCCTACTTCTTCCCTTTTTGCCTGGAAAAATGACCTCCCCCCCACCGAAGCCGCCCAGGCACCCGCGCCCTCGGAGCGACCCGAGTCGGTGCATGTCGCGGGGACCGTGGTTGCTGGAAAGTGTCATTTTCCTGGGGAGGGGGCAGGGTAGGGTTCCCCCCACCCTCAAGGGTTGGTTGGCGCGCAGGGCAGTTGCGCGGGTGCTCGGGGCGGCAGGGTAGATTTCCGATACTGCAGTTGTAGGCTGCGCGGGGCGTGCGCGGCGTGGGGATCTGTCACCGCGAGTGGAGATCGAGATTCCGGCTCCTGGTCTCCTCCGGGCGGCAGACGGGATCTGCTCCACCTGGTCTCCGCGGTCCTCGGAGAGAGGGCTTCTGGGGGCTGGGTCCGGAGGGGAGGGGAGGTGCATTTCCGGGGTTTGGGTGGCGTGTGTGTGTGGGGTGTCTCTACACCCCCCACCCCCCTTTCCAGGGTCTGTTTTTTGTTTTTGTTCTCCATTTCTCACCTCTGCTTGCAGCTGCGGCCGCCGCGGCTCTGGCGCGGAGCGGGGGAGCGGCTTCGCCAGCAGCCTCGGCTCTGTAGGGTGGCAGGCTTTATTATGGAAGATGGAAAAACCTTTAGGGCTGGGCTCGCAGGCACCTCTGCCTGGTCAAAGGGAGAAGATTTTAGCGACATGTGTACCATGCTCTGATGTGAAAGCCGTCTGATGTCCTCAATGCCAAAGTCTGTGCATTACAGACGACGCCAAAGTGTTGTGAAGGTTTTCTGAATCAGAGGAACGGCTCGATAATGCCAGCTTGCCGTTTAATATAAAACTTGTGATTAGACTTTAGAATGTGGTCTCCTCTGATGTTGTAGGGCTTCCTGGTTTCCAAACAGTTCTGTCATAGTTAGTGGAATATAGTACTACTATTGTTTGGTGTGTTGTAATACAAAGAATAGAGTAAAATCATAAAACCTCTTCCCTCAGGCCAGATTTTATGCCTAGCTTTCATCGAATCATACTTAGAATTGGTGACACATTTGCTAAAGTAATTTCATGGAGTGTTATATACGGTTTTTAAAAATTTGCTCTTAATGGTGAGGATCATGTGTTCAACTGTTAAAAGTTTTAAATCGGGATTTGCTACGTCTTAAAAAAAAAAATCAAAGTTCCCAAACGTTAAATTTTCAATATATTTAGTATTCACTGGGCTTACCCTGGGAAGGCCATTAATATAATGTGGTGGGGGATGGGGATTGGCCAGCTTGTTTCGAATTTATACTTAGAGTATTTAAGCGTGGTGAACTTTTTTTTTTGGTAACGGTTTTGTGAGGGCCGGCAGCCAGAAAGTAAATTCATTCGTGCCAATTTTCATCAGCAGGGAGGAGCTGATGTTGACTTTTTATATTTTCCTTTTTAACACTTTCAGGCGAAGAAAGGAATAAACGTGGGAGGTGTGGTGCAGTGTTGTTCAACTGCATTTTCAGATTTCTATGGACTAGGTTTCTCTGTTTCAAATTTGGGATTCTGTAATGTATTTTAAACGGTCCAGTAGAAGGAGAAAGATAATTTTTTCCTGGGTTCTGTGTGTTTAGTCGTAACTGTACTGACTAGTTGAAATGACTAAGACATTACTAGCTCCTCAGAAGACCTAAAGGCGGGAAATAGTATATAGTATTAACTGGGAACAATATTTAAAAGCTAAACCAGTAGATAAAGTCTGTAGTATAGACTACTTGAAGGGAAAAAGTATCTGTTGGAACCTTTTCCCTAGTCCTTTTAATTTTGCCAATGTTAAGATAAATTTTCTTCCTCACTTTACCAGTCCCTCTTAGCTTTATTTTCTCTTATGAATCACTGTTTAGTCACTATTGTATTATTTACAGGCCCCAGTTTTCATGTTATCTCCAAACAAGCACTTGTCTTATGTCTGCATTATACTGCTGTTAAATGTAAATGTCTTGTGCTAGCAAAGCATGAAACCATATGGACCCAACAGGGTTGTGCCCTGTTTGCAGAATCCAGGTCCCCCTGTCAGTCTGGCAATCAGTTCATACTTGCTTCTGAAAGTCTGGGATAACTCTTGAAAACTTGTATGCTGGTTATTCTTCCTCTAGTTCATTGTAAGTAGTTGTTTTATGAACATGCACTTAGATGACACTCACCTGGTTTTGGACAGTTGGTCTTGAAGGGTGAGTAATATGTTCTTGCTGGCATCTTCAAAAGACTGCCCGAGGATGGCAAAAGCACTTTAGACTAAGGTGTACTTGACCTAATTCCTGGTGAACACCTTCTGTCTGTAAAAATTTTTTAAAAGGGCTTAATGGGTCTCTTACTGAATCACTACACAGAGAAGGGAGTGTGTATGTGTTTTGTACAAGAAACATCTTACTGTTTTTCTTTCTTTATGAACGTTGCTAAAACCTGAACTAAAAATGTAAGAGTAAAAAAATCAAAGGGTATTGTTGTATTCAGCCTCAGCCACTCCCCTCTACCTCCCATCTATTAGCTGTGTCATCTTTGAATTTATTGTGAAGTGTGACTTTGTCCATGTTACATTTATGGATTTTTTTTAAGGTTATTTGGAATTTTATTTCTTGTAAGCACATAAACTAATTTTACTGGTTTAAATTAGATGAATCAACTTGTTTTCCAGTATTGCTTAATAGAAACCAAAGAATGGAAAGATCAGAAATCTCAGTGTCTCTTTATGTTGTGGAATTTAAAAGATTGCCCATCATATCCATTTTCAAAGTGAAAAGTTAAAACAACTTTTAATGCTGAATTATTAAAATGTATCTCTTTCACATTTTATCTTCAATCAGAATTCATGTGGAGAGAATTCTTTAACTTAGTTTTCACAATTTTATTAAAATATCATAAAATGCTGTAGAAACATGTGAAATTTCCAGTGCCCAGTTCCCACAGAGAGGAATGGAAACATATTCCATTTTAAGCACATAACATCAATTGAAAATAAAGAATATTTTCCCAGAGTTCCTATATGGGCTGGCAAACTTTAATGGATTACTTATTATCTATCTAGGTTTTTAGGCACTGGCCCAGTTTTGATATGCACCCTCCTTTAGGTGCTGTTCTATACACAATGTTGCTTTTATTTTATTGGGTGATTGTTTGGTAAAGGGTTGCAGGTTAATTTCTTGGCAGCAAAACTCAGATGTTTACTTTCCTCTTTTGTTTGTTGCCTCCTTATTTCTTGCCACTGTCTGCTACTACACTGAGCTTCCTTTTCTTTGGGGAAAGGGAGGCTCTTTCCACATAGTAGAACATCGTTGTCAGCAGAATACAAGCACTTTCTGTGGGGAGATGTGGCTGGCAGCCTTTTCCATGGCACTAAAAGCCTCAAATCCACAGGTCTGGATAAATTTGCTGGTGTGGGGCCAGGGATTGTTGGTCTGCTCAAATACTCTGGACTGAATGTGAGACCGGAGGAGGAAACCATCCCAAATGAGCCATTGGCTTGAGGATGCCAGGTGGAAGAGGAGGGAGTCTTTCTCCAGACTCCTTTCCCCAGATTCTTTCCTTTTTTTTTTTCTAAATTTGTATTCTTGTCTTTTGGAATTGTAAAGTTTTCCATTTGGCTTTAAGAGATCTTAAAAATAATTTTGTTAATATGTAAATAAACATTATTTGGTTTAAAGAAACACTTTAAATGGAAACACTGAGCCATCAGAGAGGAAACAAAAAACTTCCCAATAAAGAAAAACTCAAGTCTTATTAAAAGCAAATTTGGTTGTTTGAAATTTAGAAATAATTCTGTTAACTAATCTAGAGATTTTATTACTTGGTATCACTTGATTCCTGGGCTATGTATATACCTCAGACACTGGACTTGAATCTATGTAAGGACCTCTTTCTCACTTTTTCAGGCATGGTTGAGTTCTTCCTTTGCTAGAACTTAAGGAAACTGCCTTGGATATGTTGTTAGTTGCCACTGAGTTGATTCTGCCTCATGGCAATCCCATGTGTGTAGAGTGTAATGGCTCCATAGATTTTTAGAAGCCAATCACCAGACCCCTTTGATAATTTGAACTACGAACCTTTCGAGGAGAAGTCAAGTGGTTAGCCATTTGTGCCAAGTGGCACAAATTGTTTGGTTTTTGTAAAAGAGAGTCTTTTAAAAAATATACACTGTGGCTTTTTAATTGTTAGTGTATCACATGCCTATTAATTTCCTAACTTCTGCTTATGGGAGTTGCTAAGTTACTGCTATGCCTTGCTAATTATATACCAGATTGCTTCAACTATTAGTTATGTTCCATAATACAATCCAACTTAACATTTTCTCAGTAAGTGTGAAAACTGCTTGAGGAAGGAAATGAAAGCTCAGTTAGATGGTTAAGGAACCAATAAATATTCTGGTAGTGGAGATGAGCAGTTCACGTGTAGTTTGCATTTGCTGTCACCAAAGAGTAAAGTCTTATCGAGATACAGGCATTTGGAAGGATATAGACATTGGGTGTGGTATTTTCAGAGCTATTGGCATAAGATAACAGATAAATGTAGCTATAAAACCAAAAACACTAAATCTATTGCTTTTGAGTTTGATTCTGACTCATAGCAACTCTGTAGGACAGAGTAGAGCTGCCTCATAAGGTTTCCAGGATTGTAATTTTTATGGAAACAGACTGCCACATCTTTTTTCTTTAGAGCAGCTGGTAGGTTTGAACCTTTTCATTTAGCAGAGCACTTTAATGACTGCACCACCAGTGCTCCTAAATGTAGTATAGAATTCATATTCTTTCCCTTCACTATCTCTTCAGTCTCTATTCTTTTCTTGGAGGTCCCTGTGACTATGCAGTAAGGCAGACACAAACCATCTCTGCCAAAGCTTAAAGCTTTGAAAGTGTGTAACGAATGGGAGACCCAGATGTCTTGCTTAACAATACCTATAAGGCTTATCTCCAAATTCCCGATTGTATACATTCTGTTCCTTGAAAGGAAATGGTTCTCACTGAAAACAAATGTCTGAAAAAATGCTTTCTTCAGAGTCTTATTGATAATTTGTTGATTGGGGGCATAAGAAGGGGAAAGGGTTGTTAAAATCAGAAAAGTAATAGCTGTGGTGCTGATTAAGCATCACTAGGAGTCAGAACTCAAATTTGTTACTGAAATTTAGTTAAAACTTTGCACATCTATCTGAATGTTGTCACAAATGACTGTAAAAATTATGGTGAATGAAATGAAATTCTTGGTATGACATATTTAACATTGTTACCTGTATTTAAAAAACATATTTTCTACATGGCAGCACTGATATGTGTGGTATTTGAAAATGTGTGGCACTGAATTTTAAGAGTTCTTCAGATTTGTCAAATAGTTGAATTTGTTCTTTTCTAGATGAATAAAAGTAGCTGTCAAATTTAGCAAGGAAGCTGGGAAAGTAAACACATATTCACACACACACACAAACACACACACACACACACACACACACGGCACAGATATTTAAGCTTGTTCCAAATGTGAGTAAGGTACAGCAGTGCTGTAGTCATGCTTAAATCTGAACTTTATGAGGTTAGACCTTTAACAGCATTTCTATTTTGTTTCATACTGGACCACAAGTTTTATATTCTTGTTATGGTTTTGAGAGTACAAATCTGAGTCACATTTTGCTTTCCTCCTCCAAGCTGTTTTCAAATGGGTCATTTCTTTTTCTGGGAACAGATTTTTTTTTTCAAGCTATGACTTATGTGATGAGTTGTAGCGTTCTTCTGAATTGCAAAGAGAATGTATTTGGATAATTTTAGTTTTGATGTCATATAATATTGACTAACTCCCCAGTTCAAATCACAGTGATAATATTAAGATCATTTCTAGTTATTTTCATAGTTAATCAGGTCTCTTAGAAAAGCAAACTTCTAATTGTAGTTTTTTTATAGTTCCAATTGTAGTTATTTGAGCATCATTATTTATCCTGGAAATAGGGCATGTTTCAATGTATGAGTGTGGAAGGCACCTTTTGGATAATGTGGTCCGTGTCTGACCGCTTTTTTATTGAGTTGGTACTCTCACACCACTTTCCTTTTCTGTGTACACCTCTTCTATCAAGGTTGGCAACTTTAATTTTCCTTCTTTTATGACTTTTGTGTGTGTCATACAAAGGTTAGCTACTCTGGTTGCCAGTGCTCTGTTCTTTTTCTGCTAAGAAGGTCAAAAACATGTCACATCTCAAAAGAAGTAATTGCATTCATTTGATCTTGATAATAAGTAGGACTCTTAAAGAGGAGAGTAATTGGGATTTCCAGCTGTTGTGGAGTAAGAATATAGGAGTCAGCATGCCAAAAGAGTGTTTGTATTCTTCTAAGCATATACACACTGTACTTCTTTCTTCTTCCTGTAGTAGCCAACTGGGGTATTAATTTTAATAAGCCTTTGAAACAAGTAAAGCAGAGAAATGCTAAGATAGTGAATTGTGGTAAAACCTAAATGGAAAAAATTACAGACGATCTTTTTCTAGGGGGAGGGATGCCATATAGTTGCTTTGCTGTTGGGTAGCTTGGAGAGTAAAACGGACTCTCTGTGCTGTGTGAATTAGGAACTGAGAGTTCTTTACTAAAGTACTTTGTACAGTAGGTATGAAAAAAAGGAAACTATCCAAGATGGTGAGGTGATTGATAGTGGGATAAATAGATCTTTTTCTTTCAGATCGCTGGTTTTAAATCATCTTTTTACTTAATAGGTTGGAAAACTTTCTGTGTCCTAAGTAAGAGACATTATGGTCACTTCTCTGTTTTATAGGCTAGACTATACCCAGTTCCTTAGCATCAAAGAGAGGGATTCCTTATATATTTATCCATGTACATAATTGATTTTGTTTTTTAACTGAATTATCTGGTTAGTCAAGTCATGTGTTTTTTTCTCCCCATTCATCAGAGAAATAATACAGCATTCAAATTATAAAATAAAACATTTATATGTATATGTATCACCTCTTTTCTATTCTACTCTTTGTCATTATATATATTTTAATTATTAAATATTATTTTAAAATTTTAATTAAAATAAAAAATTATATAACTTAAAAAGTTTGAATCATAATGTACATACATATTGGTTTGTATTCTTTTACCCTCACATTATTTCAGTGTTATAATTTTTAATCCTTGAATTGATATATGAAAATTTACTTGGCCATTCTTTATTGGTACTTGGTTGATACCTTGTATCTGGACATATGATCCTTAGTTTGGTGAGGATGTCATTTAACCTGAGTTTGTAATTACAGTGAAAATTTACTTGATTTTGAGAAAGCTGTAACTTCTCTTGGGTTAATTGGTATTGTAAAATCTGGGCTAGGAATCCCAATTAGAGACATCCATGAACTCTTTCAGTTTTGGATACTAACTGTGTATTTAGGAGGGAGTAGGAGAGAAATCTGAACCTTGTTTTCTAGGCCCAACTGTCTCACTGAAGATCTGATTTCTCTAGAACTGTTCCTCTTAATCCTGTGCTTTGAAATACATGACCAGTAAATTGGTAAAGATCAGAATAGATGACTTTATTGTACTATTTATTCATTTAGTAAACATTTATTGAATTCATTATTAAGAACTTAAATGTTAGAACTTAAAAGGTAGAGAACTATATACTCTTGTTTGTCCTTTGAGTCATTGTATTCTCGGCTCTTAGTTAGTGCTCAGTTAGTACAGGTATTCTCACTTAACATCCAGAGTATGTTCTGTGAAATAGGATGTTATGTGAGTTGGATTTTGTGTGAACACCATATTTATTTTATTTTATTTTAAAAGCTTGTTTTACATTCAACATTACATGCACATTTAGTTTTATTCCCCATTTACTGTGTTCAACCCTAACCCAGTGTCCTCCCCTCCCTACCCTGTAACCTTCCCCTTGTGCCCCACATATTTATGCACTCCTGTTTGTCCTGCATTTCCTCAACCTGAATGTTGGTCCTCTGGTTTCCCGTGGTCCATTGCTCCAAGGGACATACTACCATAGAGTATGTGGGTGCATCATCCTGGTTTGAGTAGTCTGCATGTACTTCCTGTCAGCCACTAGGCTGAGAGCCAGACCCTGGGGGTGAGCTCCACTCTAGGCACAGAATGTATTCCAAGGTCATAGTATTGGGGGTCTCATCAGACTTCCTCTGACCAGTAATTCTGGTCATTATTGAGGTTTTGGATTTTGTTCCACGTTTTTCCTCCCACTCTATCCAGGATCCGGATTTGATCCTTTCCTGAGTGGTTGGCATTGGTAGGTGGGCGCTATCTAGTTCTTCTGGTCTTGAGGGCCATTGTGTCCTATGGCTGATTGCTTCCAAATGCCCCCCCCCCCTTTTGCATTCTTCTTTGCTTCCGATGCTAGGAAACCGATAGCTGCATCTTAGATGGCTGCTTGAAAGCTTTTAAGATCCCAGTCGCTACTCACCAATGTAGGATGCAGAACAAGGCTTTATGTATTTTGTTCTGCCAATTGAGTCTGGTGTCCCCCAGTACTATGGTCCTGAGCTGGTAGTTCTGTTGTATCTCTCTCCCATAGTGTCTGACAGATTACTCTGGTGAATACCATATTTAAAAGCTTATGGGAGCCTGCTTCTGGTTGTCTGCAAGGCTGCTGCTGCCATTGCTGGAGCTGCTGGAGGAACTTCTGGTGGAGGCTGGAGGAACTGGCAGAGGGAGCAGAGGGAGAGGAAGCAAGTGGTGAGGAAGCAGAGCACACCGAGCCCCGCCGACTGTTCCACTTGCCTGAGCCACTTGGCACCCTGCTGCTACCTGCCTGCCAAAGCCTGAGAGCCTGTGCCCAGAGTTATGTCTTCTGTCTCATCTGTCCGTATCCCACTTGGTGCTGCAAGAGTCTGGGTTGGGTTCTTTAAAACCATTGTTGTTGTTGTTGTTATGTGCCGTCGAGTCGGCCCCGACTCATAGTGACCCCTCCTTGGGTTTCCGAGGCAGTATCACTATGGAAGTAGGATTGCCCAACCTTCCTTCCGAGGAGTGGCTGGTGGGTTTGAACCGCCAGCCGTCTGCTTAGCAGGCAAGTGTCTTAGCCACTATGCTACCAGAGCTCCCTTAAAACCATTAGGGGGAAATAATAAAAGGAGAACTACCTTAACTTAAGGAAAAAACAGAACAAAAACAACCTTTTGGGACCACAGACATACATGCGGTGGAATGTTGTCTGAGTGGATGATAAGGGACGCATACCTGTATTAGGAAGTAATCAAGAACCACACTTGATAAGGGCAGCTTCAAATCTAACCGTTTCTAGTTCTGGGTCTCTGATTGAGGAAGTAGGTATTAATGGATCTGACTTCTTTTCTGCATGCTTAGTTTTATTCAGAAAGAAGTATTATTCTGCAGTGGCAAGAGTGACATTGTGTTCTAACCAAACATCTTACAAATGTTGCTTGCCATATTTCAAGAGTTCATAAAACAAATACACCTACTTCTCATTTATAGACTACCTTGTTATCTGACTTTTCATATTTACAACAATAGTGAAAAATCTATCAGCCTATACTAACATTGACAGTGTATGTCTGGCAGTAACAAATGCCAAGGTGTGAGGCATAAGTAACACTTGGCTGTGATGGTTATGTATCAGCTTGGCTGGACCATGATTCTCAGTGCTTTGGTAATGACATAATGATGTGATTTGGCAGTTATGTAAGATGTAATCTGCTTCTGTAAAGATTTATGGCCCTGGAAACCCAATGGTGGTTGCTATGAGTTGGAAAAGACTCAATGGCAGTGAGTTTTTTTTTTTTTTTTTAATAATTTTTTTTAATGATACGGTCATCCTCTATTTTGTGATCTGATGTGGTCATCCTCCATTTTCACATAATGCCGACTTTCACATGACAATCTGGTCTTTGGAACATAATTATGTCAATAAGTGAGGAGTGGGTATTAAACTAGAGAGGGTTCACATTTCCCATATTTTCTTTAGTCAGCACACTTATGTCACTAACATAGCAAGTGTTAAATTTTAGAGTTTGTGGATTAGTTCTGCTGACCTTTTGCATTGACACATAACCATATTTCTTGACTTTTGTCACTATTAGGAAAAGCATGACAATTTATTTAGAGTCCTAATTTATTCTCCATTGTCCTGTTTTACCAAACTGAAATCCGCTTCCCTATAAAGATGAAAATGGCATGGATTTAACCTGACAGTCTTTCTAAGGGAGTTTCAAGAGAGGAAAAAAGAGATTCTGTAGGCCAGTTTGTCTGAAATGGAAACAGAAATATAAATAGTGTTACTATACCTTATTGGAAGATCATAGGTCTTTCTTAACAAGTGAAATAATACAAAGTAGAGATTTTTTTTTTTTGTTATATTACAAGTAGAGCATGGTTAGTTGTGTCATTATTGCAGTTACCCATAAATCCTCATATGAGGATGTCAAGTATACTTAAGGGCCATCATCTGGGCGGTCAGGCTAACACTATAGCTAGTTAATCTCTCTGAACTTTGGTTTCCTCAGCTGTCACATGTGGTTTATAAATCTTACTTTCTGGATTGTCATAAGGATCAGTTGAGGTGATGTTAGAGCACCTGTTTAATAAATACGTATCCACAGTAGTATCCCCTTTCTTCCTTTTTCCTTTCAGGAGCTGCTTCCTATTCCCAGCTCCCTTTTACCTCCATTAAATCAGGTAATGTGAAGGTTCAGTGGGTATTAAGAGAAGCCTTAAAGAAAAATGATGTGGGGAAAAAAATAGCCCAAGTATTAGGCGTGGATGAGGGAAAACATTTTTATCCTTTTGCTTGGAGGGTACGCTCCTTAAATGGATATTGCTTTAACACTTCCTGTGTACTAGATAATTAAACAGAATTCCTTCCTCCATCCTGGTTGCATCCTTTAGTTGTCCACTTTCAGCCTACTTTTTAGGAGGAAAGTTGGGGAAGGCCCACCTGTCTTGGGTTTTAGTCTGGGTATATTTGGGGAAGGATGGTCCATCTAACATTCGTGTCTGGGTTTCTCCATGGACAGCATATTCCCCTTCGTTTGGAGTCACACTTAAACCTGAATATCATGCTGGAGCTTTTGCCTCCTCTCTTTGATCTTGTCCATCTGCTAATTGATAACGAAGCACAGAAGTCCATTGTGATGCTAGTTCAGGGACATCCTTCCAGCTGAAAGTACATTCCTTGGCCTCAGCAGTGTCCTGTCAACAAGTGTGTGTGATGAAGGCTGAACCTGACACCTTCTCTGCATATTGTGCTCTAAGAACTAACTCCATCTCTGGTGATGTGTGAATGTCCATTGTCAGTTGACAGGCTGCCCCAGCCTGGGAATGTGTGCGTTAGCTCCTGAGCGTTTGTGAGAGGCAAGCTAGGGCTGGCTCCAGAGATACGGAGTCTAGGTTTGCTTCAGTCCACCGCTGCCTGTTTATGGTGAGGGCATGTGCTTGCTGTGAGAGCCTGGTCTCAGTCCTTGTTTCCCATTTGCTGGACAACTGAGCTAGGTCATATAAAGCTTTATATTTTATGGTCAGTTCTGGTAGCATAGTGCCTAAGGCACTTGACTGCTAACCAGAAGGCTGGTGGTTCAAACTCGCCAGCCACTCCTCAGAAGGAAGGTTGGGCAATCTACTTCTGTAGTGATACTGCCTTGGAAACACAAGGAGGGGTCACTATGAGTCGGGGCCGACTCGATGGCACATAACAACAACAACATGGCAGTTGTACACTTTAAGCCCTGTGTGAGTTTGTGTGAATGTATATTTATTTACTGTTACAAGCTACTGCTTCTTGGGGGAAAAAAAAAGAAAAGAAAGATTTTGCAAGTCCTGTCCTCCCTTTGTGAACTTAATGGTATATTTGGTATCACAGAAATTATAGCTTCAATTATATACAATAATGGATTATTTTAAAAGTAACATAAAGTAGCAAGATGGACCCGACACTTTAGTGAGCTTCCTGCTAGATTTGTAAGTGAGCATTATCAAGCTTTGAAACTATCTTTTGTTCTTATTTACCTTGGTGATTATAATGGATGCTTAAAAGCTGTTTGAGGTTTAGAAATACAATCTTTATGTAGCTTTTAAAGCAAAAGGACAATTCTATTAAAAATGTCATTAAACTACTCCTGTTTTGAAACAAAGAAATGATTATATCAGCTGTGCCAGGATTAAAGCTTTTTTTTAATCAGTGTACCTATCATGCCTGTAAGTTATTGTTCTGGTGTTGTATCATGTAGGGAAATATTGTAAATGTAAGACTTGATGTGTGTGGTGGTGTTATTGTTGCTTTGTTTTGCATATAGCTCAAGTGGTCATGGTCTTATTTGCAAATGGCTCAGTTTCAACCAGTGGACCACAATATTTGACATATTGTGCTGGGCCAAATGAGAAATTCCGTATGTGGCCTTATTTTGTTGATATCAAAGCCCACACTTTCTCACTTGTATGCAAATTAATATTAAAACAGATTAGAATTAGATTTTCTTTTATTCCTCCTCTTGATGGTAATGAATTACTGATTCTATACTAGTGAGGGATTTGTACTACCTGTTGATTTTTTTTTAGAATGTCTTCCCTGCTATTAAAACCAGTAACTAGTTGCCATTGAGTTGATTCTGACTTATGGCAACTCAGAGTAGAGCTGTGCTCCATAGGGTTTTCAGTGGCTGCTGATTTTCTGGAAGTTGATTGTTAGGCTTTTTTTAAAGCCCATGTGCCCCTGGGCGGGCTTGAACTTCCAACTTTTTGGTTAGCTGCTGAGCGCCTTAACCAATTGCACCACCTAGAGATGACTCCTGCTATTAGGAAGAAAAAGTGCCTAATAGATTACTGGAATCATCCAGCAGAGTTTGGATATTTTAAAAACTTCCTTTTCATGTCTCACTTTTTTGTTTCTCTCATTGTAACCGCCTTAAATCTGGCCCTGGAGATGTGGCAGGAAATAGCCTTGTTTTTGCTTGCTTCCTTGATGATTTTTTGGATTTAGTGCTTGACGCAAATAGGATTTCAGTTAAAATCTGCCCTTACAAGAACGTGTGTCAGTAAAAAGGGGCTTTCTAAAAGTCTGTGCAATGGTTTTATTTCCTGTGAGTACAGAAAGAGAGCTTTAGGGGAGAAGTGTAAGCCGATAATGATAAAGGAGGGAGAGCCTTGGAGGAGTCCCATTACACAGCTGGTGTTTTAAGTCTTCTGGTTGTGAATACTCATCCAAGGAAAGGAAGCTCATAGGACTGACTGAGTCAGATGGGGATAATACTGGTAATACAATAATTATGATTTCCTCTTGAAAGATAATATAAGTAGAGAACAATATATAGGATGACATCATTCATTGAAACTAAGATATGAATTTTAAAAGAGCCAAATTTATTGCCATTGAATCGATTCTGACTCATAGTGACCCCCACTGGGTTTCCAAGGCTATAAATCTTTATGCAAGCAGTCTGCCTCATCTCTGTTCCGTGGAGCAGCTGGTGGGTTCGAACCACCGACCTTTTGGTTAGCAGCAAGTACCTTAACCACTACACCATGAGAGCTTCTTAAAATATGGATAGGCCTTATTCTGAAGGAAGATTGGACAATCTACTGTAGAGATACTGCCTTGGAAACCCAAGGAGGGGTTGCTATGAGTCGAATTGACCCGATGGCAGTTTTTTTCCCCCTGTATAAATGTATGGTGCCTTGTAGTTTTCAGTTGCTTTTGTGTTAATCTTTTTATTGTTGTTGTTGTAGGTGCAGTTGAGTCGGTTTTGACTCTTAGTGACTCTGTGGACAACAGAATGAAATACTGCCCAGTCCTATGCTGTCTTCATGATCGTTACTATGCTTGAGCCTATTATTTCAGCCTCTGTGTTAATCCATCTTGTTTTAGGGTCTTCTCCTTTTTTATTGACCCTCTCCTTTCCCCTAGACACATAGCCATCAAGTTGATTCTGATTCATAGTGACCCTGTAGGACAGAGTAGAACTGCCCCACAGGGTTTCCAAGGCTGTAAATCTTTATTGAAGCAGACTCCTCATGTTTCTTATGTGGAGTAGCTGGTGGGTTCGAACCACTGACCTTTTTGGTTAGCAGTCAAATACTTTAACCACTATGCAAGCAGAGCCCATCACTTTACTCCCTCTACTTTACTAAGCACGAAATCCTTTTCCAGAGACTGATCACCCCTGATAATTTGACCAAAGTACAAGAAACGATACCTGACCATTCTCACATTAGTCCTTTAAAAGTATTTTTTAAAGAGGTGACATTATCTTCTTATTACAGATGAGGGAACTGGGTTTCTAATGCTTAGAAAACTCATCCCTAGCACTGGAATCTTGGTTTCCTGAACATTTCAATTCAAGTAGTAAACTGATAAGACCATATAGCTTTCCAGAAACTTAACCAGTTAACTGCTTGTCATCTAGTTGATTCTGAGTGGTGATGACCCTATATGTGTCAGAGTAAAATTTTGCCCTATAGTGTTTACTTCTTCCACCCCCACCCGAGGCTGTAATCTAACCTTTGTGTGTGTGTGATTTAGGTGAACATTTACAGAGCACATTGGTTTTCCATTCAGCAATCCTTACACATTCTTTTGTGACATTTACTACAATCCCTATACTGTAACAGCGTTCTTCCTACTTCCTCCCTATGCCCACTCCTTTCCTTCATTCTTCCTTCCCATCCCCTCCCTCTTCCTAGCTCTGTCCTTGGGCAAATGCTGTTGTCTTGAGCTCATATGCTTATTTGTTGTAATGAGTGCATACCCTCCAGATCTTACTGTTCACATTATAGGGCTGTCTGTTGTTTGGATGCCTGTTGAGTCAAGGAGTTCAGTTCAGTTCCTAGTTGGAAGGGTTTTTAAGGGTCTTGGGGTTCCATTTGTCTGCAGCAGAGCAGTATGCCAGGTCTTTTTTATGATTCTGAGATTTGTTTCACATTCTACCCGCCCCCCCCTCCCCCCACTCCGCCCCATTCAATCCAGGACCTCTTACTGTGATCCCATTCGGAGAGGTCAGCAGTGGTAGCCGGGCATCATCTAGTTCTTCTGGTCTCAGGGTCATGGGTTTGGGGTTTACGTGCTCTGTTAGTCCTTTGGATTAATTGTTTCCTGCCTTTTTGATTTTTGTCACTCTTCTTTGCTCCAGATGGGGAGAGACCAATAGTTGTACCTTAGATGGCTGCTCACAGCTTTTAAGACCCCACTTGCTAGTCAGCAAAGTAGTAGTAGAACATTGTCTTTGTGGACTTTCATAGTGTTTGCAGTGGATGATTTTTTGGAAGCCTTTCTTCAAGATGCTGTGGGTGGACTTGAACCTCCGTTTTTACCACCCAGGAACTCCTTACAAGGCATACGTAGACTTAAAAGCAAAATTGGGGTATATCCTTGTCCTTTGGGGCCCATTCCTGAGACAGTGGCCAAGAATTCTACAGCAGTCCTGGTGTTTCTCAAGAGTGTCACAGTGGACAATCCCCTTTCCTAGCAGCTGTCATCTCACCTTGAGCAGCAAGTAATGAGGAAAATTTCCTATTCGCATTCTACTTTGTTGTGATGTGGCGTAGTGCCTAAGGCATTTGATTGCTAACCAGAAGGCCAGTGGTTCAAACCCACTAGCCACTCCTCGGAAGGAAGGTTGGGCAATCTATTTTTGTAGTGATACCACCTTGGAAACCCAACGAGGGGTTCTCTGTGAGTTGGATCTGACTCGATGGCAGTGTGCTGTTGAGATGAGGTTGAAGATTTATGCTGCAAATGTGCCTAGCTGGCATCTGCTAGGATTTTACGTTTTAAAATCTAATCTCTGACCTAGGCAGTAGATAAGTGTTCAGTGTACAGTTCTTTCATTTTTGTATGCTTGCAAAGTTTATGTTTGTAATTGAAGACAAACAGACCGAAAAAAGGAAACTAGGGTTTAAGTGTTTTGTATAACATCCTTTAGAATCAAGAGGCTATATATGTTGTTGTTGTTGTTGTTAAGTGCCGTCGAGTCGTTTCCGACTCATAGCGACCCCATGCACAGCAGAACGAAACACTGCCCGATCCCGCACCA